>NC_062211.1:1278145-1288145 GCF_912470025.1 Vespa velutina
TCAACTTACTTTTGGGACGCCCTACCCCTATAAAAAAGAGAAAGTACAGGTTGATTAATATCTATATAAAAAAGGCAGATTGATGTGTGACGAAGAAAGAGTTCGCGCTTTTCTGCGTGTTTGAGTGTATGTATGTATTTATGTATGTATGTATGTGTGTGCGTGTCCGTTTGTATGCGTATATCTACGTATATATATGTGTGTGTATGTGTGTATGTGTGTGTGTGTGTGTGTGTCTGTGTAAATTTTTGCGCAAAAGCCGCGTTATAAAGAAAGGCGATGTTGCTTAGGCATAATAATATTTTCTTTCCGCTTTCCTTGTTTATTTTATTGTATTTTATTTTATTTTATTTTATTTTATTTTATTTTATTTTATTTTATATTTTATTATCTTCTATTCATTTCTTTTTTTCTCGATCTAAACAATTTCATCCACCTGAAACGAAAATCTTCATAATTTTTGACTTTGTTTCGTTTCCTTTCGTTTCGTTCCAATCAGTTTTTTTCTTTCTTTTTTCTTTTTTTTTTTTTTTTTGCTTTTTTCTTTTTTTTTTTTCTTTTTTCGTTTTTGTTTGCTCTTTTCTTTACATCTTATTAAATCGTCTCTGACAAGAGACAAATGGATCGAACGAACGACAAGATTAATTTCTTTCTTTTTTTTTTTTTTTTTTTTTTCGAACGAACGGCAAGATATTTTTTTCGAACGAACCACGGCTTTGATTTTTTTTGAAATTTACGGATACATATATATATATATATATATATATATAAATTTTTTTTTTGCTGTCTATTCCGTATGTCTGTGCGTGGGTGGGTGCATAGGTACGTGTGCGTTTATTTTTAATTTTTTTCTTTCTTATTATTGTTATTATTATTATCATCGCTCAAAGAAAACTTTGACAAATATAAATCGTTTCTCAAACACAATACACACACATATATATATATATATATATATATATATATATATTTAGAGAGAGAGAGAGAGAAAGATATAGAAAACAAGATCATTCGTCAACTAATCGTTACGTAAAAAGCTCTTTAAATTCGAGATCCTTGCTAGAGGTATTATTTTGGCTTGTAGCCATAGTCCGTTCGTGTTTATCTTGCTATATCTATTGTTAAACAAGATCCGTTTATAGCATTTAATAAGAATGCTCTATCGATAATGCCTCGATCGATAATGCGAGAGACGGACATGAATAATTATATGCGACATAAACGATGCGCACATACAAAGAATAACAAAGACACGAGGACGACAATATTTAAAAAGAAATATAAAGAGAGAGAGAGAGACAGAGAGAGAGAGAGAGAGAGAGAGAGAAAGAGAGAAAGAAAGAGATAGATAGATAGAAAGAAAGAGAGAGAGAGAGAGAGAGAGAGACAGAGTAATTTCTTAGGTAGGGACAAGTGTATTGAAAAGGGGTCATGTTTGCATGTATTGAAATACTTGCTTTTTATTTTTGTCTGTTCTTTTTTTTTTTTTCGTTTTTTTCTAAAAGAAAATGTTCAGTTTGAGAGAGAGAGAGAGAGAGAGAGAGAGAGAGAGAGAGATGTCCATCGTTCTTTCCCCCCTCCCCCTGGCCCCTCTTTTGTTGTTTGCATATATGCGTGTCAAGTGTCAAAATTTGTTTGTATTTGTGTTTGTATATATGCATGTATGTAACGTATATGTTTGCTTTTTTTTACGAAAGAGTGATATGGAGTCTGGGCCGTTGATGAAAATAAACTATAAAGTGGACGTGATATGTAATCTCGTATAAAAACCATCGACACTGCGGCGATACAGCTTGAAAAAAAAAAAGAGAGAGAGAGAGAGAGAGAGAGAGAATATGAAGAGACAACGAACGAACCAACAGATGATGATGATGATTATACATGTATATATGTATGTATGTATGTATGTATGTATGTTTATCGAGAGAGAGAGAGAGAGAGAGAGAGAAAAGATAGCAAATATAAGATTAAGAGTTCGGATAGATAACATTTGTGTGTGTGTGTGTGTGTGTGTGTTTGAATTTAACGTAACCGTGTAAGTATTGTTTCATAAGTCACAATTTTGGATTTGAATGTAATTTAGTTAGCGTTCGTTTTAAAGAAAAAAAGAAAAAAAAAAATGGAGAAAAAACAAGAAAAATAAAACAAAGAAAAAATATAATTAGCTCGTGATTGGTCTATCGTCTGTTGTAAGTATTGTTTGGATGAAAGTAGAAAAAGAAAAGTAAAAATATTAGTGATATTGTTGAATAAGATTGACAAATGAAAAAGTGTGAGAAGGAGAGTAACAGAAAGATGAATAAAAAAAAATAGTCCATCTCTCTCTGTGTATGTAGAAAGAGAGAGAGAGAGAGAGAGAGAGAGAGAGAAAGTGTCAGAATAAAAAGTAACGTCAAGGTCAACTTTGTTGAAGGATTAAAAGAAAAATTTGTCATAAGCTTTACCGAGGCATAACATAATAAAAAAAAAAAAAGAAAAAAAAATTAAGAAAAATTACGAATCTAAAAAACAAAAAGAAAAAGGTTGACGAAGAAGGGGTGATAATGATAATAGCGATGATGGTGATGATGATTGAAAGATATAGTAATTACTCTGTGAAATAAATTGTATGTATGAGCGAGAGGGTTGCTTTTGTGAATAAGTATGATGGAAAAAAAAAAAAAAAAGAAAAAAAGAAAAGAATAAAAATAAAAATAATAATAAGCAGCAGAATAAAAAAGAAGTAAAAAAAAAAAAAAGAGAGAGAGAGAAGAGGAAGAAGAAGAAGAAGAAGAAGAAGAAGAAGAAGAAAAAGTAGTAGAAGAAAAAGAAGATAAAATAATATATAACAAAGAAATAACATTAACGAAATCACATAATGATCAGATAATACATAACATTAGAAATGTAAATAAATAAATAAAATAAATAAATAAAATAAATAAATAAATAAATAAATAGATAAATCAAATAAGTGATAACGATAGGAGGAAATAATAAATACAATTGTAAATTATTGCAGCGGCGTATGCGGCTTTGCATTGGCGTATTTTTGCATAATTGGCGATCAGCGATATAATGATAAATAACATATCAAAGAGATATATTATAATGTAGTAATCAGCGTGACAGATATTGAGCGGACGTACAAATAGATAGAAAGAAATAGATGGATAGATAAACAGATAGATAGACAGAGACAGACAAATAGATAGATAGATAGATAAATAGAAAGGTAGAGAGATAGATAGATAGATAGATAGAGATAGAAAGACTGCGAGAACCCGACAAATAGACAAATACAACGGTTAGACATTAAAAAAAGGAAACGACAACGTATATATGAACATAGCCAATAGCTGCCCAAAAAAAGAGAAACCACAATGGCACTTATATTTTTTCTGAAAACTTACTCGATCTTCTTCTCCGGCTGCCTTTGATTTTTCAATTTTTCGAATCGCGCCGCGTTGGTCGATCGGTCGACGATGATGATGGTAGTGGTGGTGGTAGTTGGTGGTGGTAGTTGGTGGTGGTAGTTGGTGATAATTGGT
Source organism: Vespa velutina (assembly GCF_912470025.1). Classification (NCBI taxonomy): domain Eukaryota; kingdom Metazoa; phylum Arthropoda; class Insecta; order Hymenoptera; family Vespidae; genus Vespa; species Vespa velutina. The sequence continues at coordinate 1,281,676 of NC_062211.1, forward strand.
GGTGATAATTGTGGTTGATTTAATTGATTGGTTGGTTGGTTGATTGGTTGGTTTTGTGTGTTGTATGTGGAGATATGGTCGGAGAGAGAGAGAGAGAGAGAGAGAGAGAGAGAGAGAGAAAGATAGAGAGAGAGAGAAAGAGAGAGAGAGAGAGAAAAAAATAGATAATATGAGTGAATGGATTAAACAGATAGACGAATAAATAGATATATAAATAACAAAGAGAGAAAGAGAGAGAGAGAGAGAGAGAGAGAGAGAGAGAGAGAGAGAGATAGATAGAAAAAAAAATCAAAGTGGAATAGAATATAGAATAATAAAAAAAGAAAAGTAAAAGAAAGAAAATTCAAAAAAAGAATAATAAATAAAGAAATATGAAATCAAAATATAAGAAGAGAGAGAGAGAAAGAGAGAGAGAGAGAGAGAAATGTCGGTGTCCGTTTCTTCTACGAACACCGCGTGTAAATATCTCTTATCGTGTATCTAATGCTATTCTAATCATGCTTTTTTTGTTTCTTTTTTTAATTTCTTTTTTTTTTTAACTATACCATCTCCACGAATGAATGATAGAGCAAACGAACGTTTCAAAGGATGGACGGCCATTTTGTATGTTTTCAATGATCTTTTCTCGATCGATAAAACAGTTTTGATCGAATAAAATCGATCTACGATAAGATTTTTAATAAATAATATATGAACGATATTTAAATCTATTTTATATATATATGTGTGTGTGCGTGTGTGTGTATATATATATATATATATATATATATAAATATAAATATATTTATATATATATATATATAGTCGTAAGAATAGTAACTACGCGCCATCCGGTCGCCCTATTTTCGTGATGATGGTAGAGCTGGTCTGCTCTAAATTTAAAACGCCATTTCAAGAATGATCGTTCTAAGTCTTCGCGCTCGCATCCTAATAATTTTCAAAATGATATTTAAATTTCATTTAACGTCTGTCTAACGTCATATAGAAACTTTTCATTCTTATAACGTTCGATATTTCTCCGTTAACGTTGAGAGTATAAATTTAAAATAATTAAGAGAAACAGAGACAGAGGCAAGAAACAAAAATAGAAAGAGAAAGAGACAAAGAGAGAGAGAGAGATAGAGAGGGGGGGGAGAACTAACAATAGTATCTACGTATATATTATTTTCATATATTAAATATGATATATCAGATGTATATATTTATGAAAAAAAAAAAAAAAAAAAGAAAAAAAAAAAAGAAATGAATTAATATTTTGAGAAAGCATGCGAATGAAATCCAAAGAGAAAAGGAAAAAAAAGCTAAGAAACAATCGTTTCGACAAAAAGTTTCGAAAAAAAGATCGGATAAATCTGATTGGTCGATTGGTTTGTGAAAAAATAATCCCACCAACGCGCCATGTTAATTTTGGTCTACTACCTACTATTAGAGTCTTAGACGATGACTCATTTAACATCTAACATCTTAACGTTAAATCAAATAATAGACGATCTATTGCTCTAACTGATCCATTGAACTACATATGCAATGTTATAATAAATGTAGGCGTAAATTGGTTGCGTTTCTAACGCGTTTCTAACGTTCGATCATCATACGTGATCGTAATATACATAGACGTTCATTGCGTTAGGGTTATTATTGGATGAACTATTTGTTTGTAATTTTTAAGAGAAGGAAAAAGAAAATAAAAGGAAAGAAAAGAGAGAGAGAGAGAGAGAGAGAGAGAGAGAGAGAGAGAGAGAGAAATGATAAAAATTGAATGACAAAAATGATCGAGTTAGATCGAACGAATAATGACGATTGATCTCGATTTTAATTGATCGAACGATAATTCTTGAAAATTCTTGGCCGATCGAGCAGAAATCATTGGAACACGTGCTTTATTTTTTTGATTTTTTTTCTCTTTCTTTTTTTTTTTTTATATCGATTCAACTTCATTCCAAGATATACAAAAAAGGAAAAAAGAAATAAATAAATAAATTAATTAATTAATTAATTAGTAAAAAAATAAAAAAAAAAAATATATATATATATATATAAACAAAAGCATTCTGAAAATTCTAATTTAAAAGAATGGAAGAAATTTTATCTACCACCCCCCACCCCCCATCCCTGTGGACATTTGTCGGACTCTAATTTCTTTTTTTCTTTTTTTTCTTATTCCTTTACTTCTATTTTTTTTTTTTTTTTTTTTTTTCTTTTTTTTTTTTTAATCCTTTTCGTTATAACTCACTCTAATTTTTGTTTTCTTTTTGTTTCCTTCGAGATCGACACGCGCGACGCGTCAGTCTTTTTGCTAAATCTTTCTTTTTCTTTTTTTCCCTTTTTTGTTTTTCTCGGATTCGAATCGATTCAATCTTTTTTTTTCTTTTTTCTTTTCTTTTTTTTTTTTTTTTATTTCTTTTTTTTTCGATAGTAACGAATAACCAAGGCACCGCTTCGGTGACCCTCGTATTGATAAACGAGTAGAATCCATAGCTGGAACTTACTTCCTGTAAAAGAAAAAAATGGAAGAGACGTGCGTGTTAGAACATATATACATACATATACATATATATATATATATATATATATATATATATAAATATAGTTATTATTTATATATATATATATTTTTTTTGTAAATTATTATTGGATATATTCGAGAAAGTTTGATATATTGTTAGAGAGAAAAAGAGAAAGACATAGATTAATAGACAGACAGAGAGAAAGAGAGAGACAGAGAGAGAGAGAGAGAGACATAGATAATGATGATATGAACAAAGACACTTACACTTCCTCGACCTCCTCCTCGCTGCTGTGAAACAGAAAAAAGGAAAAGTATTTTTGTTAGTCAATTGGGTCATATCAAAGGGTTCAACAATCAAGGGTTAGGGGGGGGGCAATTCGGGGTTTTGGGGGTTCCGGGGGTATTGGGTCTGTCAATATTTGTAACGATATATAACTAATTTTTATATTAAAATTTTTTTATATTAAATCACACATCACGTTTGGAAGATGTAAATGTTGGTTACACGTTACGTTGAAAACGTTATTATTCATCGACGAACTATATGAATATTATTTTTTAAATTGTTTACTTTTTTTCTTTTTTTTTTTTTTTTTTTTTTTTTTTTTTTTGTAGAAAAGAACTATCATTTGACTTTACACGTAATATCGATACACGATAAAAATTGATTAATAATAATTGAAAAATTTTGCTTAATTTTATTTTATTTTATTTTGAAAGGAATCTGCCTTATAGAAAAAAAAAATATATATATATATAATTTTGGTGAAATTTTTTCCAAACGAAAAATATTACACGCCTATACGAAAATCATAAAAGAATAAATATTATAACAAAATAATGAATAATGAATGTATAATGAAAAATCTTTTCTCTTAATTTTATTTCGTTCTATTTCCATTCTTCTTTCCCTTTAATATCCACAATTTTATATTTTTCTTTGATCCATTTATTCCGATATTTATTTTTCTTTCTTTCTTTTATTTTTTTATTTTTTTTTTTTTTCATTTTTTCAAGAAAATACATATCATATCGTGATCATAACGGAATTAATATTCACAAATTGATATGATAAAGTTGTAATGGGGATCGAAAAAAAAGTAATTACATTGTCGTAATTAAGTTCGGACAATTTCATGAAAAAATTATATACCGACTAACCATGCACATACAAGAGGATTTACAATAAAATTACAATTAAAAAAAATTTGCATTAAAATTGAAATTAAAAATTCACAATAAAATCAATAAAACGATGGGCGGTAACAAGGGTAGACGAGGGGACGGAAGGGGGTTGAGGGAAGATGGGTGTTGTTCCTCTCTCCTTGATACCAAATAAAATTAAGTAAAATAAAAAAAAGAAAAAAATAGAAATATATATATATATATATACAAAAAACGATTGGCCGAGGGAAAACAATGTAATAAATAATCACAGTGGAATAACTGAGGGTTGATTACGTACAAATAAAAAGACATGAGGGTTGTGCAGGTGTACGTGTACGTGTATGTGTGTGTGTGTGTGTGTGTGTGTGTGTAAATGTATTTGTTTCTCTCTTCTGATAATAAAAAAAAAAAAAAAAAAAAAATATATATATATTCAAAGAAAAAAAAGAAAGAAAATAAAGAAGATAAGAAAGGGTTGAAAAGAAGGGTTATTGCGTTCGAGGAATAAGAAATAGGGGGAGAAAGGGGAGGAGGGAGGGAGAAGGCGATAAAACTCAAAAGGTGACACGGTGATTTCTTTTTTTATAACACGTACACGAAAAAACAATGAAAACGAGACAGAGATAGAGACAGAGAGAGAGAGAGGGTGGATGGGGAGCAAGAAGGGAGGATAGGATAAGGGTTGCGTCAGGGTTGCATGTAATCTTACTTTGAATGGTTTTTTTTTCCCCACAAACTCCGATCACGATTATCGTCGAGATATATGTATAGCTCGTAAATAAACACTCGTAATCTTCAAAGAACGGGGAGGGGGTGCATGTATATGTGTGTGAGTACGTGGGTGGTGGTTGAGCCCTGTCGCAGGGATGAGGGATAGTCCCCTTCGAGATCCCTAGAGTTTTCATTTTTTTCTTGTTTTTTTGTCTTTTCTTTTCTTTTCTTTTCGTACGATTGTGAAAGACTTTTATTAGAGATAAGAAGATGAAAGAATCGCGAGATCCTGCAAAATTCGATCGGTTTAAACGTAAATTCGTACGATCTATCGATCCCTTTTTTTAATCGCCTTTATCTTATGACGCCCTTTTTGTTTTTTTCATTATCGTTCTTTCTTTTTTTATTTTTTTTATTTCTTTTTTTTTTTCGTTTCTTTTTTTTTCTCTCGAGCATGAGCTCATCGATTTTTGATTGAGCCAATTATTATGAATCCGGTCTCTAACGATAAATTATTATATTATATTATATATATACATATATAAAATTGAAAAAAAAAAAAATATATATATATATATATATAATTCTTTTTTTTATCCGAGACATCTTTAATAGGATCTTTTTGGTTTTTTCGAAAATATTTAAAAGCACCTAATTAGACAATAGCAATGTATGACCATGTAAGTGAGTAATCACTTACGTATGTACGTCTTTTAATATCTCAAATGACTATAAATAATCATCGAACTATCATAATCATTGGCTCATATTTAATAATAACTTATAATTATATTATGTAAATATTATAATTAATATACATACATATATATTTGTATAATATAGAAAGAACATATATATACACACACATACACACACACATATGTTCTTTCTTTATTATTTAATACCTTTCGATCGACTTTTGTTAAGAAAATCGACATGTGTAAGGAATTAATTTTCTTGATACTTATTTTTTCTTTTTTATACTTTTCAAAATTCGATTAAATCGATAATCGAATTTAAAATTCAATTAAATCAAAATTCGATTAAATCGATAATCGAATTCAAAATTCAATTAAATCAAAATTCGATTATATCGAATAAGATTCATACGTACGATATCTTGTCAAAAGTATGAACGAAAGTTCTTGAAAGAAATAATATCTTTCATATCATTCGAAAAGCTCCTCGATAAGAAGATAGCTTCTTTTATATATATTATATATATATATATATATAATATACACATATATACTTACGAGTATTGTTCCTCGTCGTCGGACATGTTTGCGGTTGATTAAGGAACTGTAACACGAAAATATAATAAGGATTATATATATATATATATATATATTTGTATCTTAATCATCTTTATCAATTATACTTGTTCCATTTGTTATACTTATTAATATACGAATAAATTTTAGCGAAAAATTACGTAAAGTATACAAATTACGTGACAAGTTTTGTCAATATTTTTTTCTCTTTCTTTTTTTTTAGTCTCAGGAGAGAGAAAAAAAAAAAAGAAAGAAAGAAAGAGAAAAGAGAAAAAAGCGAAAAGTAAGAAAACTAAGTGAATATCGCGAATTAAAATGGGGTCAATGATGCACCGACCTAAACGTAATTTGATATTCCGAAGGAACAGAGAAAAAGAGAGAGATAGAGGAAGATAGAGAAAGACTGAGAGACAGAAAGAGAGGACGAAAAGAGAGACAGAAAGAGAGGGAGAGAGAGAGAGAGAGAAAGAGATAGACATACTGCCAGTTTGCTAACCCTGGCCGCAAGCTCGGCCTCGCAAGCTCTATAAGGAGCCGGGTCCCTTCTCTTCCTCGTGGCTCTAATTTTAGAAAAGTCTTCTCTCTCTCTCTCTCTCTCTCTCTCTCTCTCTCTCTCTATTTATCTCTCTTACACACACATACACACACGCGCGCGCGCACGCACTCCTAATACTGTTTCTTCTTCTCTAATCCAATATGGAGAGATCGCTCTCTTAGCTTGCCTCACCATTTTCTCTAACTTTCTATACGTTTTTATTCATAAATACTTTCGTTTCATGGATTTATAAAAGAATTAGAAAAAAAGAACA
>NC_062211.1:1290645-1305645 GCF_912470025.1 Vespa velutina
TCCTGGCCGACGATACTATTTTAGTTCAAACGTATGTTCTTTTTTATTCCACCGTCGAACGAATAACCGGCTGTTCTTTCTTTCTCTCTCTCTCTCTCTCTCTCTCTCTCTTTCTCTTTCTCTTTCTCTCCCTCTGGTAGAAATTTTCGCCCCCGTGTCTTCTAAATCAATTTCTAAACCAAATTCTATATCTTTCTCTTTCTCTCTTTCTCTTCTTCTTTATATATATATATATATATGTGTGTGTGTGTTTGTGTGTGGGTTTCTAAAATGGTTGTCTAAAATCAATTGAATTGATGTTAATATTATGAAAATCAATAATTCGAATAAAAATTACGATCGTTATTTTAATTAAATATATATTTAACAATTGGATAATTTATATAATGGATGGTAATAAAATAGGGGTTGGATTATTATGAGTTTCACGATCAAAATTATCATTCAAAATTTTATTTCTTTAGATTTTCTCTTACATAATGTAATTCGAACGAATAACTATCACGTTTGAGTTTCTTTCTATCTCTATCTTTATCTATAGGCGCGCACACGTGTGCCTGTTAAAATCTATCGTATTTAGAAAAACTTGTCTTTGATCGCGCATACCTCTAACCGATATATATATATATCAAATATATATATATATCAAATATATACTAAAGGTTAGTACTAATGTTATCCAATTTACGTCATCGTTCGATCATCAATAATCTGAGTTTTCCCCTACTTTTGTTCTTAATGGAAAATAACGCGTCCTCTCGATACGTTATCGTGATTCCGCGAAAAATAGAAAAAAAGGAATAATAATAATTATAATAAATAAATAAATAAAATAAAAAAAATAAAAAAAAAAAAAAACACAAAGAGAAAAATAAGAAGGAAAGAAAGAAAGAAAGAAAAAGAAAATATAGCTCGCGAACGAATTCGTAGTGCCGCGACAAACGACGAAATAGGAATCCAAGAATCAAGCGCCAATTTGGATTAATTGTGATTCTCGATGATTCAAGTCGAACGATACGAAGTAAAGTGTGATAAATTCTTTCTATGCTCGACGAAATAGGAAGAACAATCTTTATCGAAGATGAAAACGTTGTTAAAGGTTTGCTTGCTAAAGTTCTAAATCTTCAAAAGCGTTTTGAAGTCCACGCGACGAGAGGAGCCTCCTTATATGGTGAGCCTTGCGGACGAGAGAGGGCGCAACAACGTTCAAGTATAAAGTTCCGCGTAAGCGTCTTTAAAGATCAGACAACGTCGAGACGTCGACACGTTTACATCGTCGACGTTTGTAAAAAAAAAAAAAAAAAAAAAAAATCTTGATTTCGTATATCGGTCACTTTTGCTAAACGATCCGACGATTTCCTATAATATCACGTGTATTCGATTACATTTATAAATACGTTCATAAATTATATTTATAAAAAGAAGAGAGAGAAAAAAAAAAAAAAGAAACACCTATTATTATATATCATAGAAAATCGTCAAGGTTATTTTCTACGTTCTAATTTTCATTTAATACATTAAACATTTGTTAAATCGATATCACGATTTTATAATGTTAGGTATTATTGGCTTTTTGAATGGTCTGTCTCTTCCACCAAATCGTAACTGACCAGATTCTTTTTTTCCTCCAAAGCCACCACCTAAATAGAACATAGATAATTTAAAATTATTATTATTATTATTATTATATTATTTTTAAGGTTATATCAGGTTATAAAGAGTATCGTATTATTCTTTTATATTTATACCTAATCTTCTAGGTTTCCAGCCTTTCATAGTACGACTGCATTCGAAATCTACAAAAATTTGATATCCTTTCAGTGTCGTATCTGTACAACGTCTTACTGCTCTTTTTGCTTCGTCTATATTTCTCATTTCAACAAAACCATAACCTTGAGAGAGACCAGTAACTAAATCTATTATAACTTTTGCCGATAATACCTCTCCGTATCTAGAAAAAAACTGTGTATTATAGGTTAGAAATAAAATTAATTTTCAATGGCTTAGAAAAAGATTCAATAGAAATTGTATACCTCTTTTAAATCTTGCTTCGTTATCTTTGATCCAAATCTAGCTACGTAAAGCGTTCTTTCAGGTTTAGATTTTAAACCATGAGGAGGTTCATAATGTGCTTGCATAGCCCGACTAACAGCTTTGTCATGAGGCTCTGTATCGGTCCCATCTATACTACCAGCTTTTAAAGGATCATATTCTATTGCATAAGGTGTCCAATTTTGCAAGGTTTGTTCCTATTAAAAAAAGCACATTTCAAATGTATTAACATTTCAAAAATATAATCTTATATATTCCAAATTCTAACCTAACAAAAGTCTTTACGAATTATAAAGGAGATTAAGTATACAAAATATTTCATTAAAATATCACATATATATATATATTTCGTACGATTAACTAAACAATATTCTAATATCATTTAAACGAACAATTAACTAACCATTGACAAATTATTTTTTAATTTACTTCGATAATAAACACTTCGTAAGCTTATCTGCTTCGATGCAGATGCTTTCATGGAAATGTACTGCCATCTATACGATTCAATCGGTACTACTATTTTGATATGTACGATTCAATTTTAATAGTAAAGAAATGTGCGATAACAATTGTAATCCTTTTTTTATCGATTGAAAAGAATTTATTAAACGGTTCAATTTATTTTTTTTGTCGAATTCGATAAATATTTTTACGTTTGATAAATATCTCATTATTATTACACAATGGACAATCAATTGTTTCACTTAGTAGATTCGAGGACGACGTTCGACTACGTGATTCAAATGCGTTTTTACATTTCGTCTTTCACCGATTAAATAAATAATTTATATTTGTAATATATAAAAATAGAATATATACAGGGATTAAATACATATTGTTTCAGATTCATACGATCTGCATGATATTTGATATCGACGTGACAATCGTTAAAAGAAGCTGCGTAAGACGTTTACATTTTCGTACACGTTTGCGATGAAAGAATTTATTTAAAGACACAACAGGTGCATATTACACGTACAGTTATTTACATAATTCTACATTTAATCGTCCATTAAAATTTCGTAAATCATTCGACTATTTTACTCTTGCCAATATCGTTCTAACAATTGCGACATAAATCACAAAACCCTGGAGGGCGGAGCGGTGGAGGGGGGGTGATGATAAATTATTGTATCGAAAATTATTTTACTTACTTTTATATCGGAGAGCCATTTAAATAGCCATTAAAGAATTTTTTATTTCTTTTTTTTTTTTTTTTTTTTTTATTTGTTTCTAACAAAATAAATTTTTTATTCTTATGAATGAAAAATAAGAAGAAACGAAAAAAAAAAGCAAAGAAAAGAAAAGAAAGAAAGCCGCGAACTTTTTTTTCAAACGGCACTTCTGGCGTATTCTTCGACTCTAAAAAAAAAAAAAAAAAAAAAAAAAAAAAAAGAAAAAGAAAAAAGAAAGAAAAAAACAACAACAACAACAAAAATTCCTACTTAATTAAGAAATTATTTAATAATATTTTCTAAATATTACAAATGTAATACTAATACTCTTTTTCGATCTGTACGATCTACAACAAAAAAAAAGAAAAAACAAAAACGAATTACATTCGTGGAATTCTTTCAAAAATTGGTCTTCCTCTATGTTCTTTAATTTTCTTTTCTTTTATAATCTTTTTTTCTTTCCTTTTTTTTTTTTTTTTTTTTTTTTTTTTTTTTTTTTTTTTTTAACAAATCAACAAAGACAAAATAATAAGAAAATTTGTTACGAATAATTATCTGACATTGATTCTCTATGTTAATTAATAACTTAAAACTGTATGTCGCGTTAAAGAAGATCTAAGTCCAAATTTGCCCCCATACGTTTTAACGCCAATATCATATTGACGGCCTTGATCCATCGTTTTTTAATAACATATCGTTTTAATCGTTTCTTACAAATCGGATTTTCCAATGCAACATCGAGCCAACGATGTTCTAAAAGCCCGCCTGCTGTCGGTCTCCGTCTGTAGAGAGAGAGAAAAAAAAAAGAAAAGAAATAAATTAAACGAATTTCTTTCATTGATTAATTTCATTAAAAAAAGAAAAGAAAAACAAAGGAGAAAAAAAAATATATATATATATATGTACATACAGTGTGTCTGGATTCTTCTATTTATGTGATTCATATAAAAAAAAGTTGGTTTCTAAAAATACGATTAGAAAGGAAAGATGTACTTTTGGGAATGTATTCAAAATGCATTTATCATTATTTTCAATACAATTGGAATATTTGAATATTTGCAAGTTTGGCAATTGTTCATTCGACAAATGAAAGGCTTGTATTATTTGCAGGAAAAAGGAATTTTCGAAATTGTAATTGTTACAATAAATCATAAATATTTTTAAAAGCATATATATATATACGTATATTATTGATTTTATGAAACAATTAGAGTAGACAATATTTAATGTTACTCGTTTATATATATATATATATATTTATTATGTTGGAAACTATGAAACGGGTGTTGAATGAAAATAAGTAACTAAACCAAACGCCCGTTTCATAGTTTCCAACCTAATAATTATGCAATATAAATAAAACAATGGAAATAATGTAATGTTTTATAAATAAATCGTTTTTTTATGTATCATTTCACGTAATAATCATACATCATTCTCCATATCTCTCTGATATGAGCATAATTATTAAAGTGGTCTAAGTAATTAAATAAATTGAGATATTGAAAGAACATACATAACTGGAATATTTTCTCCCTTGTTGTATAATAAAAATTCTTTTTTATTTACAACAAAGAATTATCCTTTTTTTTTCCATTTATTAAAAAAAATATAATAATATATATCTAACGATATAATGTAATAATAATAATAATAATAATAATAATAATAATAATAATAAAATAATACATTTTTCAATAATAAAAATATAAACACTTTTTCAGTGTTCTCTCTCTCTCTCTCTCTCCCCCCTTTCTCTCTCTCTCTCTCTCTCTCTCTCTCTCTCTCTCTCTCTCTCTCTCTCCCTCCCATTGTAGAAAAATAAGTTGTTTTTTTTTTCTTTCTTTCTTTTTCTTTCTTTTTATTTTTTATTTTTTATTTTTCATTTTTTTTTTTTTTTTTCCTTCAATATTAAATTCAAAACCACCAAATGTCTGCGTTATCAGAGAATATCTCAAAAGAAGAAGAAGAAAAAAAAATAATAAATCTATTATTTAGACAACTTTTATAATCGTAGGCTCATATACATTCATATACATATATCTTCAACATTTACATATAATATACAATATACTTATCCGTACATAAATACATAATTAATTATGATATATAATAATGTAAAAGTTTTCGCATTCGTATCTGCTCATTAATTTTACCATTTTACCTTTTTTTTTTTTTTTTTTTTTTTTCATAGATCGTTTCACAACTTACTATATATATATATACATACATACATACATACATACATATATATATATATATATATATATCCTTACGCATTTCATGTACATAGATACAATGACTAGATTTCTATCATAATATAATATAATTACAAGAAACACGTCTCAATAAAAGATTTACAAATTTCTATAATCAAGTGATAATAATGAAATAATAATAATAATAATAATAATAATAATAATAATAATAAAATATCATCGAGTAAATTCTGAAAATTAATAAATACTCGACGAATGTCTTTTATTTAAAAAAAAAAAATCAATGCAGCTGGACTTATTAACAAAAAAAAATAAAAAAAAAAAAATAAAAAAAAAATTAAATGAAATAAAATAAAATAAAATAATAATAAATCGAATAACTGAACATTATGAGGAACTTCAATCCAATCCTATTTTATTATCTCGTTCGTTGAAATAATTATTATTATGGCATTTAAAAATATATATTTTTCAAATATAAATATCATATATTTATGACGTATATAGAATTTGCGAAATCGCTTTGATATTTATCCTGAGAAAGAGAAAGAAAAAAGAAATGAAATGGATAGATAAATCAGATAGATAGATAGATAGATAGATAGATTGATAGATTGATAGATAGATGAATGAAGGACAAAATAAAAATATCTGGGGCCGCATTAAGCGCAAAAATTTTTTAAATGATGAGTGACCTCAATCTTTATGAGACAAACAATCTTTATAAGCAAAATAAAAAAAGTAGAAGAAGAAGAAAAAAAGAAAATAATTATACGCATAAAAATCTTTGGAAACAAAAATAAAATATTAAATATGTGTTAATTGTCAAATTAGGACAATTACGGAAAAAATATAAGTGCGGCCCTTTAAAAAAAAAAAAAAAAAAAAAAAAAAAAAGAAAAAAAAATAGGATACATCATTCTTCAACGATACGTCGGATTCGATGATTTATCAGTAACGTTATTAGCCGATGATTTTTGTTGTTTCGATTGAAAATATTCCGCCAACGAGTTCATAGTTTTTCTGGCAATTGATTCCTCCCCGCACCAATCAATACTAACAGATTTTCTTCCTAACGTCGAAGTTTTATTACCGATTTCCTCCCATTCGCCTAACAAATGAAGTAAAAGATCTTTTGTATTAGCCGGCTCGTCGAGATTCAAACTTTTATGTAAATCACGTAAATTCGATATCCTTGGTACATCCCTGCTAGTCTCACCGAACGAATGTTTCACTCTTGTACGTCTCCATGGTGGCGTTAAATCAATTTCATTATTTGATTGTAATTTCATGGATTTTGAATTATCGATGACCTTGATTACGGAACTATCATTAGAATTATCATGATCGTTCGTACGATTAATTTCATCGTGATTGTTCATCGTCGTCATTGTAGTCGTCGTCGTCGTCGTCGTTGTCGTCATCGTAGTTGATAACGAAACATTATCCAAACTTGACTTTCGTCTTTTGAATGAATCAAATGGATTATCAATCGTATCATTATTATTACTATTATTATTATTATTATTATTATTATTATTATTATTATTATTATTATTACTACTCGAAGAACGATCGTAATTACGATTACTATGAAAGGTCGTTCCATTGAGTTTCCTTTGTTTCTTAATAATCGACAATTTTTCAGCGATCTCATTGTAATCCTCCATCTTCTTTTCATTATTATCAATCTTAATGATTCTTTTCGAATAATTTTTCTTTCCTTTGAATAAATTTGATCCAACGTATTCCAATGATTTATCATTGTCCTTTGACGTGGACGACGTTGACGTAGACGTTGACGTTGACATAATCTTTAGATCTTCCATTAAATTATCATTTTTTCTTTTAGTAATAACGTTGTTTCTTTCCTTGATCGTATCTATACCACCCATAGCGATATTGCGCAATTGTTCGGACAATTTAATTATTTCCTCGGCTAAAATAATTTGACTGGCCTGATCACGCGACGATTTATCAATAGCCATACCCTCTGATGCTCTTCTTTCTAAAGCTAATCCTAAACTTGGTACGTTCAAATAATAACCACGTATATTATCCTCGTTTTGTGAATTATTCGTATCGGTTTCCGACGATTCAAAACTGCAAAGACTTTCTCTCGGTGAAGTACATTGTGCCCTTAACGATGATACAGTCTCGTCCATATTATTATCATCCTTTGATCGACGAAATCTATCAGAATATTCGAAATTATTAACGTTATCGATAACGTATGGACTATCGGGATGCTCTCTCCAACGTTCAACGAACAATCTCAAATTATCCTTCGTCAGATCGAGTTCGTCGTTGTTGTTGTCAGGTATCACGTTGCATCTTCCATTGGCCTTAGTACATAATTTGATCGAATCAATTAATACGGTAGAATCTAATTCAATTTTATTTGATTTCGTTAGATCTATGTCGTTGTTTTTATCCAGGTTGATTAGAGGATTGTTCTTCTTGTTTATGGCCAACCAACGATGTTCACGACATTGCGATGCTGAAGCTCGTTTTCTGAAATATTCATAACAGGCTCTTCGTGAGTGGGTTCGTTTCTTTCTTTTTTTTTTTTTTTTTTTTTTTGAGTTCGTTTTTGGAATTTCTCTCTCTCTCTCTCTTTCTCTCTCTCTCTCTCTCTCTCCCTTTCTCTCTCTTTCTATCTATTTGTATTTATATCTATATATCTATCTCTTCTCGCTCTCTCATTCTTTTCATTCAAAAAGATGAAACGAATAAACGTGACAAAGCCTTGTTTCTTCGAGATAATATCAAAAATATCACTTTCGATGGAGCCGACGTAGGAGACTGTTCGATTAGAAACGTGGAGAAAGCAATAGATGATATCTAATATCTAATTATCGATATATATATATAGTCAAAATTATCAATAACCAATTAAATTTTTTATATATATTGTAACGCACGAATGGTTAATATATTCTATTATTATAATGTACGATAATTAATATATTCTATTATTATTATTAAGATTCTCTTATGTGATAGATAAAATATGATTAAAAAAAGAGAATGACAAAATGCTTAATTAAGCTTTTAAACGTTTCATAAAATAATAATAATAATAATAATAATAATAATAATAATAATAGTAATATATATATATATGTATATGTATATATATATATATTTTTTTTTAAGAGAGAGAGAGAGAGAGAGAGAGAGAGAGAGAGAGAGAGAGAGAGAGAAAGAGATAAACGAAGCTATTATTAAAGTAAGAAACTTAAGAATATTTTCGAGAAAATCCGAATTTTTCTTTTTCTTTTGTTTTTGTTTTTTTCTTTTTATCTTCCTCCTAACAAGAAACTTAAATTCCTAAATAAGCAAGACAGGAGAAAGAGGAGGAGGAGGAATGAGTGTGAGTGTGATAGGAGGAAGAGGGCTAAAAATTTCTAAACGAGTTATAAGAATTAATCCATTCTCTTTCGAGACTTATATTTTACGCTGATTTTTTAATTTTCTTTTTCTTCTCTTTTTTTTTTCTCTCTCTCTCTTTCGTTTTACAAGATCAACCGACTAAATTAAAAATCTTAACAGACTATATCCTATATAGTCTCGAAAGAGTTTGTAATTGATTTTGGTGAAATCGTTTAGAAAATTTTCAATCAACGTCTTCATAATCCCTCCCACTTTGTATGTATGCATATATATATATATATATATATATATATATATATACATATACATATATGTACGTACTCTTTATCTTTTATCAGCAAACATCTGATGAAGTCCTTAGCATCTTCGGATATGTCAGTAAATGCCTCATGATCGAAATCGTATTTGGCGATGGTTACGTTTGCCATAGTTTCGATATCGGTATCACCCATAAATGGCGACAGGCCGGATAATCTGTAAAACAATATGTACATATATATAAAATATAATATATATATATATATATATATATATATATATTTATATATATTATATTTTATTTTTAGTATGGCTAATAATGAAACATTTTATATTTCATATTATTGTTATTATTATTATTATTATTATTATTATTATTATTATTATTATTATTATTATTATTATTATGGTGATAAAAGTGAATTGCTCACAGTACGTAACAAATGACGCCAATGCTCCACATATCCGTGCCGAATCCAATTTGATCGAAATTGACGACCTCCGGTGCGACAAATTCTGGCGTACCAAACAATACTTGAAGTTTCTTGTTTGGATCATAATCCCTGGCCAATCCGAAATCGATGATTTTTATTCTGTTACCTTCCTTCGTCAAACAGAGTATATTCTCTGGCTAAAGGAAAAGAAAGAAGAAGAAGAAAAAAAAAGAGAGGAAAAAAAAAAACAAACAAAGGAAAAACAAACATGATTAGAAACGTCGTTAGTGATAATTGAAAACGTCGCTTAGTTTCTTTCTCTTCTTTTCTTTTTTTTGTATTTTTTTTTTTTTTTCTTTTTTCTCTTTTTTTTTGCAACGTCATATCTATTAATGTAAAACACATACATACACACGCACGCACGCACACGAAAATGAATTAATCCTTTTACTGTTGCGGACGCATATATGCGTCCACCGAAGGCCATCGAGCGTGACCTGTGGACGCATATATGCGCCCGCAGAAGACTTTGGTCTCGTGTGTATGTCATCTCCAGCGATCGTATTCGCGTGCCGCATACGTTTCAACTTAGAACAGCTCGCAGTCAAAAAAAGGGTTAAGTATAACTTCGTAATTGTAACAGTGACCGGTATAATTGTTTCTATTATTCGAAATATTCCCTTAGCAATTATGTAACTTCTTAATTAATTCTAATTAAGTCAATATTCTATCGTAAATAAATAAATAAATAAATAAACAAATGATAAAATAATTAATTAATTAATTAATTACCTTCAAGTCGAGATGCAAAATCTTTTGAGCGTGTATGAATTCAATGCCCTCGCAAATTTGTCGCATGAAAACGGCACAGCTACGTTCGGTCAATAAAAAATCATCGTCGATCACTCTTTCAAATAGCTCGCCACCTTCGATTCTGCAAATTTTATAAAACGTTTTTTCTCCCTTTTTTTTTTTTTCTTTCTTTTTCTTTTTTCTTTTTTTGTTTCCTCATCAAAGACACGACGCACAAGTATGTTTTTTTTTTTTTTTTTTTTTTTTTTTTTTTTTTTTTTTTGCGAGTCTCGCGTCTATAGAATTTACAAAATTTTTTGTTCCCCCTCTTTCTTTTTTGTTCTTTTTTTTTTTTTTTTTTTTTTTTTAAGGATCATCATCGAATTTTTAGGATCACATCACGACAATTTTTTAGATCGATAAAATCAATCTGTTTCTAAGTGTATCTGTGTGAATACCTGTATGTGTATATATACGTATGTACGTCCGTGTGCGTCCGTTCGTCCGTGTGCGTGCGTGTGTGTGTGTGTGTGTGTGTGTGTGTGTGTGTGTGTTAGAGAGAGACAGAGATTGTCGGAAAACGTACAGTTCCAAAATAACGTATATCTGTTTTCTGGTGTCGATGGCATCATAAAGTTGAATAAGTCGTGGATGCTGTAATCTTCTCATAATATCAACTTCCCTTTCGACCGATCGACGATCTTCCTTTTTGGATACGTTAACCACTTTGGCGGCCAGAGATAAACCGGTCTCCTTTTCCTTGCACCGATATACCGTGCCAAATTTTCCCCTGTAACAAAAATGTCTTATTTTTATACTAACTAATAAGATACAAACGATAATAATTGATGTGACATAGTCGATAAGAAGGATTAGAATTTTGCTAAAAATTCGCCAAAAATTTTGATGCTTAAGAGACTCGACGAAAATATCCCTATGAAAAAAGAATGAGAGAGAGAGAGAGAGAGAGAGAGAGAGAGAGAGGGGAAAAAAAGAATAAAATAAATCGCAAGAATTCGAACCATTTTTCGTTCTCTCTCTCTCTCGTTTTTTTTTTTCTTTTTTTCTTTTTTTTTTCTTTCTTCTTTTTGACTCGACAACTACTTCAAATAAAGACGATAAATCGATGTTCTATATGTGTAATTAGTTTTTTGTTTTTCTTGTTCCTCGTTTCTTTCTCTTTTTTTTTTTTTTTTTTTTTTTTTTTTTTTTTTTTTTTTTAGCTTTTTTTAAAGAGACAAATACACTTTGAGAATAAATTTATTGATTATTATTATTATTATTATTCTCGGTATAATTCGGTTGTTAACATTCTTTCGTGTCAGTTATAATAACTGGCAGCAGTTCGAATGTAATTCGTTTTATACAATATATTTATTTGTGTGTGTGTGTGTGTATTTATTTATATATATGTATATGTACGCATACATCGTCAGAACATGTTAGCGCTTTATTTTGCATAGAATGCAGAAATTTTCGATATTCGTCGTTGTTGTCGTGCCAAAGCTTCCTCAGGGACGTCTAACGTGACGTATTGCGAAAGAGAAAGAGAGAGAGAGAGAGAGAGAGAGAGAGAGAGAGAGAGAGAGAGAGAGAGAGAGAGGAACGCGAAACATTTGCCGCGAATGAAATATTTTGAATAATTGTATATAAATTGTACGTTGAATTAAAATGTATTCTTCTTCTTCTTCTTCTTCTTCTTCTTCGTCTTCTTCGTCTTCTTCGTCTTTTTCTTCTTCTTCTTCAATATAAAATACAAAATCGAGCTCCGAAAATTGTTTTCCCTTTCTTCTTCTTTTTCTTCTTTTGTTTTATTTTATTTATTTATTTATTTGTTTATATTTTTTCTTCTTTATTTTTTGAAGAAAAGAACGTGCATTAAAAAAAAACAAAAAAAAGAAAAAAACTGCGAATGAAATATTCGAAACAATTGTACATAAATTGTATGTTAAATTGTAAATTACAAAATCGAGCTTCGAACTTTGTTTTTCCTTTTTTCTATCTTCTTTTTTTTTTTCTTTTTGAAGAAAAGAACGTGCATTTAAAAAAAAAAAAAAGAAAAAAAAGAAAAAGAAAAGTAAACCAATGACACAATTGTGCCTCATCCTTCATATTTTTCTTAAGCGCTTTTAAGGAGCTGCTTTTAATGGTTTTGTGAATTTTTTTTTTTTTTTCTTTCTTTCTTTCTTTCTCTCTTTCTTTTTTTTTTTCCTCTATACAAAGTGAGTCAAAAGTTAACCCAAATGATCATGAATATTAATCACTGTCTCTCTCTTTTTCTTTCCTCTTTTATTTTTTGTATCAAAGTTAAGCTTGCAGTTTAATTATTCGTATATAAAGAGCTAGCATAAAAAGATTAATTGATTTAAACGAAAAAAAGAAAAAGAAAAAAAGCAAAAGAAAATCCAAAAACTTTTGACCCAAACGCTGTTGTCTGTAACGTTCTTAAAAGAAAAACAAAAAGAAAAGAGAGAGAGAGAGAGAGAGAGAGAAAAGAATTATTGCTACCAACAAGAACTTCTAATAATTTTCAAACGTTAAATCATCCAATTTCAACTCGTCATAAAAGAGGATTTAAAACGAAATAAAAATATAAAAAAGAAAAAAATAAATAAATAAATAAATCAACCAATCAATCAATCAATCAATATAAATAAAGTAAGCATTGACCGAGCCTATGACGTTGCTTTCGTGAAAAAAAAAAAAAAAAAAAAAAAAAAAAAAAAGAAAACAAAACAAAAAAAAAAACACAAAAAAAAACACAAAAAAAAACACAAAAAAAAAAAAATGAACAAAAATAAATAAATTAATTCCTTTCGACAAAAATTTCTAATAAATTTTACCAATCGTATCTGATAGCTTCGCGAGTCGGTATAAAAGAGATTTATAACCAAAAAAAAAAAAAAAAAAAGAAAAAAAACCGAGATAAATAAAATAAAATAAAATAAAATAAAATAAATGAAGCTGTGATGAAAAAAAAAAAAAATTATTTGTAGCGATTGAGAAGGAGGGAGAGGGGGACGGTAAGGGGGAAGAGGAGGAAGTGCCAAACTCCACCCAGTCGTGGAGGACAAAGATAGAGAGAGAAAGAGAGAGAGAGAGAGAGAGAGAGAGAGAGAGAGAGAGAGAGAGAGAGAGAGAGAGAAAGAGAAAGAGAGAGAAAGAGACACATTTTAACGCACACGTACACACACGTACATACACATTGTGTAATATCTACAAGACGAAACTGTCATGAAGCCAAGTTAGTGAGTCAGTGAGTTAGTAGAGCATAGCCGAGGCGCCAGGGTCGGCTCAAGAAATGATCAAGCGAGGAAATAATCAAGTGAGGACAATGACGATGATTCTCTTTGCCAATGCACACCGAAATTCGAAATTCTGAATGAACGATTAATACGCGTTTATATAATACCTCTTTTATTTATTTATTTATTTAAATATTTTTTTTATTTTTATTTATTTTTTTTTTTTTTTTTTTATAATTTCCTAATATATATGTATATGTATATATACGCGTCATTATTTTTACGTGTCGGCATCTAATCAATGGCATTTCGTTTAATGTAAATTAAAAAAAATATTGCAAATAATTCGATTAACAAAGAAAAATAAAAAATAAATAAATAAATTTTGTCCTCCAAATTAAAAATCCTAAATAAAATAAATAAAATATAATAATTATCTCACAAATTATATTATAATAATAATAATAATAATAATAATAATAATAATAATAATAATAATAATAATAATAATAATAATATAAAATAATAATGAAAAAATACAAACGACAAATTTCAATATATATTTCGTTTGTTAAGTCGACGTAAAAAGAAATCATTCACATTTTCATAATAAATTATTTACATACACAAGTTAAATGAGGAAAAAAAAAAAAAAAAAAAAAAAAAAAAAAAAAGAATAGAAAAGAAAATATACGCGTCATTATTTTTCCACCGACAACTTAAAATTAATCATTGTAAAATTATTATGACATATTACTTTACTTTATAAAATATAAAAAATAATTGATACTATGATAATCGTGATAACGCAGAATAATTCGATTGAAAAGAAGAAAACGAAAAAAAAAAAAACAAAAAAAAAAAAAAATAAAAACAAAAAAATTAAAAGAGATATTAGAAAAAGAAAAGGAAAAAAAAAAAGAAAAGAAAAGAAAAGAAGATAGATAGAAATGTAATAATAAAAGGGATTAGGTGTATCAGTGTTGTTGAGATTGGCGAATGGATTGCATTTAATTTGCATCTTTGAAGAAAAATATATATTTGTCAAGAACGCGATGTTCGAATTAAGCCATTCGTTCGAATCATTCTTGTAAATTGACGTACTTAAAAGAAGCTTTTTTGACGTACTTGAAAGAAGCTTTTTTTGACATACTTGAAAGAAGCTTTTTTGACATACTTAAAAGAAGCTTTTTTACGTACTGCTCATCACTAGCTCGTGCGAAAAACGCATTATTTATAGGTTTGCAAAGAGTGAGACCTTGATTAACGAAGAGAAAAAAAGAGGAGAGGAGAAGAGATGAGAAGAGAGGAGAGGAGAGGAGAGGAGAAGAGAGGAGAGGAGAGAAGAGGAGAAAAGAGGAGAGGAGAGAAAAGTTCCAATGGATTGCTTACACTGTCGTTGTCGTTATCGTTTCGTTCGAGTCAA
>NC_062211.1:1313145-1325645 GCF_912470025.1 Vespa velutina
AGATATTCATGTTCATTGATTGAAAAAAGTTCTGCATTTTTAAAGGTAAGAATATTAATTTATCAAAGAGTTTTTCATTTTTACAATTTACTAGTTTTACAATTTACTATTAGGAATAATTAGGAATTATTTATTATCTATTTATTAGGTAGCTCAAGCTCAAGCAAACATAGAATGTTTGATGGATTATCTATCGCGTACTTTAATGGCTATTTCTGAAGCTTGGGAAACAATTCTTTCAGAGATGGATGATAAACTTGCACGATATGCCGAAAGTAATCCACCTGGTGCAGTGGCTGCAGATTTTTTAGAATTATTAATGATTGGTATACCGACACAAAACTTAGAGAACTTTTTATTGCGTGATTTAACTGAGAAAGGTCTGAAAAAATTGGGTCACAGTATCGAGATGTGTTATAGTAATATACAGGTTGGATATATTAATTCAAAAATATCTTTGAAATTATATACACGGTATAATGATAAATTCTATATTTCTATAGAAATTGGTTGTGAAAAATTTGAACAGCGTAGGAATGGCATTAGTATATCAATTAGCAGAAATCCGTGGTATGGTTAGATTAGGTGGACCTTATGAATCTCTTGGTTTAAAAAATGAAAGTCTCATAACAAAAGCTCTTCATGCGTCAGAAGCTTTTTTAGCTAAGGCCTCTGAAATGCAACAAGTGATAGATCATAGCATGAGAGATTACAAAGCATTTTTTAGGTAAAAATCTCTTCAAAATTCTATCTCTTAAAGGATAATTTATTTATTATATTATAATGATTTTTATTATTTATATATATATATTTTTTTTTTAAGATGGTTATACGTAGAGATTCAAAGATTAACAGACGAAAGGATACCGTCTGAAGTAAGTCGTATGAGCCAACAGGAATTAATATTTATCGCTGAATTTCTTAAAGGATTTGATAAAATTGAATCGAGCACTGGCAGTAGAAAAGGTGTAAATTTAGAAAAATTAGGACAATATTTACGTCACGAGCCTTTACAAACTTGTTTAACACCAGAAGGAAGTGAATGGGCGTCCATGTTAAATGAGAATCATTGTCTTCGTGATCATTCTCTTATAATGAAACAAGATTTGAATTTTTCATTGTTACAATCTCATGAGAAATTAGTCAATGCCATACGTGATGTTTTTGCAGTAGCATATGAGGATTTGGTCAATCATTTTAAAATAATACAAACATCATTAATACCCTCTACGAGCGTTTTATCTTCTCAAATAGTAACGAACGATGGTAATTTGTTAATAGCCAGTTCCGATATTGAACGTAAATTTTTACGTCTCTTTCAAGTTGAACCATTGTTAACGAATACATCATCCGTTTCATTATACTTTAAATCAGCTATAATAGATGTCGATAACAAGCAAGGTTAGTAGTTATAAATATTTTCAAATAAAAATTATATTACTTGTTAACGTTAATTATTGTATAACTTAACAGTAATATTGATTTTTATTTTTATCTTTTCTTTTCTATTATAGGATCCTTTTCGAAAAATTCAGTCGACAATGCTATAGCAGATTTACAATTTTATTCGCAAGATTATCTTAGTTTACTTTTATTGAACAAACAGAATTATGCATCGACTCTTTTGCAATTACCATCGAGTCATGTCAAATTGTTAGATCATCAAAGTCAATCTTCATTATGTTTAACCGATGTTATGGGTGCAATATGGCCAAGACCATTTCAAGGTATATCTGCTAGACGATTGGCAGTTAGTGGTGCGCGAAAAGTAGCGGCAATCCTTAATGAAAATAATAGAAAAATACGTTTGCTTGAAACTGAAATTGAACCGGATGATGAGGATGACGACGATGACGATGGAATTGACGATGGTATGATGGATACAACGCCGAGTATAAATGCAAGTACCTCGTGAAAATACAAATTATCCAATTTGTTTGTATGTTTCATTAAAAAAAAGAAGGAAAGAAAGAAAGAAAGAAAGAAAGAAAGAAAAAGACAAACAGAAAAGAAAAGAAAAGAGAAGAAAAAAAAAAAGAAAAACATATATTTACCAATTAATAATAATCAAAGTCTACAAAAGTAACAATAAAGAATTTAATAATTATTCTATTTGGTTCTAAAATTAATAAAACGATTTATTCTTGTATATATAATAACACGTTTTTTTTTTCTTTTTTTTTTTTTGGATTGCACAAGTTCTATCACAATTTATATATAAATTATAATTTCTCTATATTCATCATAGGTATCACAATTTGATACTGACATGAAATTGCTTTACGTTTCTTCCCTTTTGCTTTCCCCTTTTTATGAAAGTTTTTGTTTTTGTTTGTTTTTTTTTTTTTCTAACATTTAAGAAACACATATCGGGTTCCATAAATCCTTATGGAAATCCTTGATTTTTTTGCATTTGGTTAAATACTTTGGGAAAGTCAATATCAAGAGGATTTTCAATTCCGCCATCATCAACTTCTTGAGTGGGTATGGCAGGTGCTGTATTTATAATGTTTCCTCTAAATCTTGCCGGTGAATTTTCTCTTGATTCATCCAAATCTATAAAAATCTTTGTCATATAAGTAATCCATAAAAAAAAAAATAATGCATATTATTTGATCATTATAATAGTCTTATTTATAAATGGCAATGTTACCAAAGAATCCATGACTCCTCTTCCGTTTGATAATTATAATAAGAAGGATAACAGCAACAGCTACAACTACTACCATCGTAGCAGCCATTCCTCTTAGCAAATTTGCCTAAAGAATGATTAATAATAGGAATAAATTAATGGGAATTAATTAAAGATATGTTATCTTACAAATATTTAATTAAGCATTGTGTTTCTGTACCAATGCTATATATATATATATATAATTAAATTACCTCAAAATCATTTTCCCAAACATCTTCCCAATTTTTCTTAACTATTAATTCAACAATATGAACATTAACAGCAGAATGATCGTGTATACCCTTTGAAATACATTTATAAAAACCAGATTCAGCAGTCGATACTCCCTAATTAATAAATTTTTCATTCAAAGAATCAATCATATATGCATAAAGTATCATTATAAAAATAAAAAAATTAATAATAATTACCCTAATATAAAGTGTCCCCGTTAACACTTCATAATTGTACTTATTCACATCTAAAGGATTTCCAGGACCAATTATATGTCTATCATCGGTAAGTTGCCAAAACATAAATCGATGTTGATCATCACTGCTTAAACATGGAAGTTCAGCTAAATGACCAGCCATAATTTCTTTCACTGTAACTGTAGCTCTGGCAATACCTTTTCTATGCAAAACCATGGTTAAATAGAAAAGTAAAAATATTCTCATGACCACCTAAAATGAAAATCCTTATGTAAAATTATAAAGTGGAAAATCCCTATTAATATATTTACTCGATAATAGATTTAAATTAACTATTATAATTTCACTTATTTCTAATGCAAGGTATCAGGAAAAAAATAAGATCAAAATGACACAAAGCACAATTCTATAATACACATTCAACTAACACTATCAGAACATATATCATGATATTAATAGATCTTTCATGGCAATTGGAAGGGACAATTATATTCTAATTACACTAATTACACTTCACTATCAGAACTTTGAAAATGAATAAAACTACTTTGCATTAGCTACATAAGTAACTGAATAATTATTCTCGCATATAACAACTATGGAAAACACTCTTATCAATAAACTATATTATGTAATGTATCAAGAATTGTATTTTTCTTTTTTTTTTTTTTTCTCTTCACAATTTCTCACCATTTTTAATATCTATCAATTAAGCCTTAAACACCTTATATTAAATCACCAGTAAAGAAGGGATAATATGCTGACTTTAAAGAATTATCAATTTCTAGCTTGAGAACTAGCTAAGAAAAGTTTCTATAATGAAGATTGCCACGAAGTTACTTATTTATAACTCTGTTATAGCCATCCTTGTGCAATGGAAAGTATTTATAGTATACCAGATGGCATCTTGTGATTTGTTCAGTTGAAATGTTGTGAACACAACATTTCAACCATCTATATAAAATAACAATCTATTATCACATTTAGTTGTCATGCCATTTAGATTGAAGTTCACAAATTATTGTTTATTTCTTCATTTATATTATATTATGTGCTTTTACATTAGAATTTTTGTAAATTCTATTGTTGGATGTTCTTTGATAAGAATAAAGAAAAGAAGGAAAATGATAATAATAATAATAATAATAATAATAAAATGATTTTTTTTTCTTACAAGCAAAAGTTTAATTTCTAATAAATATTTCAATAAAATTCTTTTCAAGGGTTCATTTAGAAAAAAATCAATTAACAATTGTCAAAAATATTTTCAATGTATAAACTATCATATCATGTCCATTGAGATGTGTATAAATATATACATATAAAATCCAATGTTAACTTACATTTTATTAAATGTCCAAGAACAACTTAAATTCTGGTTATTGTCAGTATCTACAGTGTTTAATTAAATGAATGAAAACGTCCACCGCTAAAATTGGTAGAAGCAACCAGAATGGAGCTAAAACAACTTTGGCAGGTAAAAACCAATATGGTACTTCTAATTTCAAACAAATTAAAATTTGAGCGCTCAACTTCATAAGTACGGCTGTCATATACCATGTCTGAAACAACATAAATTAATTATGGCAATAAGATATTTGATATTTTACTTTTTCTTTTTTTTTTTTTTTTACAATATTGTAACAAATACTTCTGATAAAGAAAAAGAAAACAAAAAAATAAACAAATGAATAAATAAAAACAAGAAAGATTATACATACATATATATATATATTTATATATGTATATATGTATATATTTATTTTCTTTTCCTATAATTAATACATACTTCTCTACGTAAACTACTGACTCTTCCGTTTTTACAATAAGAGATCATATTAAAAATGATATAAATAAGTAATATGTTATCGTATAACCACATTGGTATAAACACTATAAACCAATTCCATTGTATTCTTTGATCAAGTCTTAAAACGAGAAGTACCAAAAAGATCAACAAAATAAACCATGTAAATAACGCACGGTGTATAAGAGGCATTAAGACGAATGATTGATTTTTATTTTTAACCGTTCAAAATATTTAAATGCAATAAGTATATATATATATATATACATGTATATATATATATATACATATATATTTGAGAATAAAAAATTATCATTTAAATTCCATTCGACGTAAACAAAAGTAACATATGAGAAAATAAATCAACATTATTCAACTTATCCTATCAGATTGCTGAAATTCGCGATGATCGAAGCGCAATCTGATAGAAAATTTTCAAGTATTAATAATTCGTTGTAAATCTGTCAGATGTCGTTACGTTGTACGAATAAACATTTTCGCGGGAATTTTTGAAAAGAAAAAGAAAACGTAAACGAGAAAATATTTTCAATAGATCTTCATTGAAATCTTTTGTACGAGTGTCAAAAAAGAAAAAAAGAAAAAAAAAAGAGAAAAAGAAAAAGAAAATCTAATTCATAAAAGAGCACTCGTAGACGTTACAGATCATAAATATCTTTTATTTCGTTTCATTCCGTTGTTTTTCATGAGTCATTTAATTACACGACAAAATAGATTTTTTACATCACAATATACAATTATAATCCATTCGTTCGACAAATTGTATCCAATTATTAAATTTTTATTAATCGTGATACGATGAAATTCATGGACAAAACGAAATTATTGTTTCGTGACACCCGTTATATAGATGTCCTACGTGAGTAATCGACAATAAATAGTAGTATTTTCTTTCGTCAGTCATTAATAGACCATCGTCCAGCAGCGAATGTTACGTTTACGTATCGTCATTGTAAATTTAATTTATTAAATCATATTCATTTTTTTACAAGTGAAATTGAATTATACGATAATAATCATTATTATCATCATTTTAATCTTTATCTGATTTTTATTTTATTTCTTGTCTTTTTTCTTTTGTTTCGTTTTTTTGTTTTTTTTTTTCTAAAATCTAAATTTGACAAAATGGATAACATAGATGCAGAAACGAAAACGTATAAGGTAAATCAATGTACGCATATAACCTATCATCATTAACGGGCATATGCATACAATTGATATAAATATATTCTTAACGTGTCACAATGTCGTTGCATTGGTATTTAAAAAGTAAAAAAAGGAAAGAAAGAAAAATAAACATATAAATATCTCTGTGTTTGTATGTGTAATGTGTGTGTCTAAATAACGTAAGCACGTGCAATTTCTAAAAGAAACCAAGTATATAATGATGACGTGAAAATATATTTAACTTGTTTGTTAGATTAAGTAATCTCCGTTGTTCGATCGAGTCCAATAAATAATTCCTAACAAATATACATCGGTCTAATTTAAAGTTGTATAATATTATCGTTGAATACGTAAATGAAATTCATTAATTGATTAATCAAGGATGTACGTATTAGTATCATGAATATATTTAATTACGATAAAGATTAATCAATTAATCGTGTTTAATAAATTAATTACAAACGGAATATGTAATGCATATGATAATTAAAGTTAATTACAGTAATGATAATTAAATTAATGAGAATTGTATTGATATTAACGAATAATCGATGACACGATGTTGTTACAGGATAATAATGATAAAAAGAGAATGAAAAAAAAAAAAAAAAAAAAACAAAAACAAAAACAAAAAGAAAGAAAGAAAAAAGAACAAAGGTTTCATTAGAAATTTAAATAAAGATATTCGCGCCCAACGACTGTCGCGCCATCTTTTAATCAATATGGCAGCAGCGCGATTCAATAAAACACGTCATTCGTATTACGACCTTAAACGGCGATTAACCTTTTCTCACTGCCACAGTAATAATATTTGTATTAATTGCCACGCAATCAAAATTTTATCGATTTAGAGAAAAAAGGGGTACAGGGAGAGAGGGTGAGAGAAAGAGAAAAAAGGAGAGAGAGAGAGAGAGAGAGAGAGAGAGAAATATAAAGAGAGAGAAAGAGGGAAGAGAAAGAGAGAGAGAGAGAGAGAGAGAGAGAGAGAGAGAGAGAGAATGCGAATAAATGTAAAGATCTTGAGAGGAGATTAATTAGTTCATTGATCATTCTCATCAAGAAGGAGTCGATACGATTATGACGATTGAAAATTCGCACGAGGTTATTACTGCGCCAAAATGGATTCAGGTGCGTAGAATAGGATCGAGAGAAAGAAAGAAAAAATAATAAATAAATAAAAGAGACGTATAGAATAAGACAAAGAAAGAGATGGAGATAGATAGTTAGAGAGAGAGAGAGAGAGAGAGAGAGAGAGAGAGAGAGAGAGAGAAAAGGAAAAAAAAAGGAGAGAAAAACGAACGAATAATTCGAAGCTCGCGCTATCCCGTCCATTAATACAATCTATAAATAATGGCCGACGTGTAGAAACCGTTCTTAGATCGAGGGTAACGGATTCTATTTTAAAGGGTTAGCGCCCCGTTGTGACCCTTCGTGTCGACTATTCGCGCATCAGAAATTGCTGTTTGTCTTTCTACACCTTTCTATCTCTCTCTTTCTCTCTCTCTCTCTCTCTCTCTCTCTCTCTTTCCCTCTCTCTTTCTCTCACTCTCTCTCATTCTTCGTCTATCTTCGTTCCTTTTCTATGACGTACTACTGAAATTTAGAATACGTTTGATCTCTTTGAATTTCGTTCGTATCTCCGCAGTAAAGTGTAACTCTCTCACTCTCTCTCTCTCTCTCTCTCTCTCTCTCTCTCCCTCTCTCTCTCTCTCTCTCTCACACTTTTTCTTTATCTTTTTTCATTCAACTGTATTATTTTCTTTTATTCATTTTCTTCATCCATCTCCTTTTGATTTTCATTTCCATCGATATAAATTTTAACGAGGAAATTTCCTACTATTTTGACCTTCCTCTTGATCGTTTCAACCGTACGATATATATATATATATATATATATATATATATATATATATATATAAATATATGTATGTGCATATATATATTTCTCATTTCTAACGGGTGTATTTATCACCACGTGCAGCTCTAACGGGTTAATCACGATGTCGGGCCTCCGTTCTTTGGTAAGTTACGCGAACAATATTAATGATAGTTAGATTATAGTTTTGATTTTCTATGATATATTTGAATAGATTGTTTCAAGTGTATTATATATAGTCTCAATGTAGACCATTATTACTAATTGAAATTTCGTGTGTGTTATTGATCTTATTAAAGGATCAACCCCTTTTCTCTCTCTCTCTCTCTCTCTCTCTCTCTCTCTTTAGAATTAGATGGACGTGTGAGAAACAAAAATCCAATGCTGATATAATACTTTGTCATTTTTTCTTTTTTCCTTTCTTTCTCTCTTTCTATCTTTCCTTTCCTTTTTCTTTTTCATTTTCTTTCTATCTCTATCTTTCTCTTTCTCTTTATCTCTTTCTTAAATCAGACCATAAGATATATATGAAATTGATATAATCATTATAAATTTTTCTTGAAAAATAATTAAATGTAATTTTGTCGTAAAAATTTATTCTTTAGATTTTGCCAGTATTAGCCGCAGTGGGTACTATTGCTGCAATAGGTCTTGCTATTAAATTTTACATATCCAAAGTTGATGGAAAGAAGAAAAAGAAAAATCCTGTATTGTTGGTCGATCCAGTTGTTAAATACAGTGTACCATTGATAAAGAAAGATGTTATAAGTCATGATACTAGAAAGTTTAGATTTGGTTTGCCAACGGAAAATCATGTACTTGGTCTTCCTACTGGACAGCATATACATTTGACTACTAAGATTGGAGATGAAGTAGTTATACGTTCCTATACTCCTGTTTCCAGTGACGATGATCATGGATATGTTGATCTTGTTATTAAGGTATTTATCATTAATTTATTATAAGATTTGTAATATTTATAAGAAAGTGTTTTTAATCAATGATATATTTGTAGGTATACTTTAAAAATGTACATCCCAAATTTCTTGAGGGTGGTAAAATGTCACAATATTTGGAGAATATGAAAATAGGTGATACAATAGATATAAGAGGTCCATCTGGTCGTCTTGTTTATAAAGGACGTGGAAAATTCTCTATTAAACTCCTTAGAAAGGATCCACCCACTGATTATGACGTTAAAAAGGTTTTTATACATTCTTTTTCTTCTCATTGAATAATATTATCATCAATATCAATAAAGTATGGAAAAATCTATAATTGAATTGTTTTCTTTTTCTTGTTAAGGTTGTTATGTTAGCCGGTGGAACTGGCATAACGCCAATGTTGCAGTTAGTTAGAGCTATAATAAAAGATCCTTTGGATGAAACTCAAATATCCTTACTTTTTGCCAATCAAACGGAGAAGGATATATTATTGAAAGATGAATTGGATGATATTGCTAAAAATCATTCTGATAAATTTAAGATATGGTATACGGTAGATAATGGAAGAGAAAATTGGCCCTATAGTACAGGACATATTAATGCAGATATGATAAAAGAACACATGCTTCCACCGTCCCCTGATACTATTGTATTAATGTGTGGTCCAGTACCAATGATAAACATTGCTTGTAATCCAAATCTGGACAAGTTAGGTTACGATACCAAATTGCGATTTGCTTATTAAGCGAGCTTTTTTTTTTTTTTTTTTTGTATCTGTCGCATCATGTAGATTGCATTTATTTAATACTTTATGCTTGTAGCATTATTTTTGGTTCAAAAGTATTGACGATTTATATTTTTCACTAGGAAGGTCAAACTAATTTTCATTTATTTTAGCTGCACAGTTTGTTGGTATCACTTATTAACACATTTATGCTTTTATTAAACATTAAGAAATTATTTTTCTTTTCTATACATTTAAGATTTTGATATAATAAGATTATAGTCTCACGTCCAAAGACAATATTTAAGTTAAATTTTTAAAGCATTTATATAATTATTAATATTATGACAAATTTCTATTATTTGATATAATATTATATTATTAAGTTACTAAGATATATGATATATGGCTTTAACAATTGTACACTTATATATCTGTGCAGCTATAAAGACTATACGACACTAATTAAAAAAGACACTTGCATAAATTTGAATATATATATATCTGTTATCCATATACAAAGGGTGCATTTTACAGTGATGTTATACACACACGCACAGACACACACATACACATACACACACACACACACACACACACATACATATATATATATGCATTTTTTTTTTTATTATTAATCTCATATTCTTATGTAACAAATTTATTTTAGATAAACAATCATGATGATCGATGGATCCAAGATAAATGCAATTGAAATGAAAGTTTTATACCGATCCATTTGTTAAATATATTCTATTAATTAAAAGTTTACAATTTAATTGTTCGAAAACTTATATTGTTAGATTTGTTACAAATTTTTTACAAATAGTACAAATCATTTCAATTAACTTTCTCTCTATTTCTCTCTCTCTCTCTCTCTCTCTCTCTGTCTCTTTTTATATTTTTATTAAATTACTATAATCATTTTTTAAGTGTATCTACACAAATACAACTAGACACACATGACATACATACATATATACATATATATATATATACACACACACACGTACACACACGCATATACACAGAGAGAAAAAATACACTGATAGTACTATATATATTATATCAAAAGTCGAAGCTTGTTATTTGAAAATGTTTAGAATAAAGGTCCTTTGGGTATGTTTAAAAAGCAAATGAGCAATTTATATGTCACGATAATTGTTACGTATATGAAATAAACGTGATAGTGTTGCAGAAAAAAAAGAAAAATTAAAAAAAAAAAAAATAAGTACTAAAAACAAAAGAAAGAAAAAGGAAAAAAGAGAAACGATTGATCCATACTCAATATAAATGATGAGACAAAGTGGAAAAGTTGAAGGGATTCAGGTGGTTGGTGGTATCGATAAAAAAAAAAAAAAAAAAAAAAAACAATAATGGGAAATCGTTCCCCCGTTTTCTTTTTTATTTCTTCCTTTTTTTCCTTTTCTTTTTCTTTTTTTTTTGTAAGATGCAACCCTACCCAACGGGGTTTTGGAAAACCCACGAGAAAAGTAGGCTCCTCTCTTGATAATAATCATCGAATTATATTCGAAGGGGTGGGAGGAAGATGGAGTTGGGGGTTCGGAATTGGGAGGATTGAAGGGTTGTTCGGGGAGGGAGGGAGGGGCCAAATAAAGAATCGTAATGCGATACGGGATCGCTTTAGGAACGGGGTTTAGAAAAAATCGCGGTATTACTTTGAAATCGTTAGAGGGAGGTCGGTCGGGAGGTCGGTCGGTCTTTTTGGAATCGAATACGACACTATTAGGTGGTGGAGCCATCCGCATCCGGGTCGTTAAATGGAGCTTGTAAAAATAAAAAAAAAAAAAAAAAAAAGAAAGAAAGAAATATATAGAAAACCTACGAGAAAAGATTCCACCCTCCACCCTATCCTTCTTCCGAGCCTCTTTGCCGCGACAATAACCCTCCCCTCCGCGTCCGCCCTTCTTTCTCCCACTCCCATTAAGAAATCGAAATGATCTCTATTTACAAAATTAAAATATCCGATTTCAAAATATATACCACCGGCCTTATTTTATTTTATCAATATTGCCCATGTTTGCTGCCAATCCGGCATAAGGGAAGACGTTTTTTGATCTTATTGTTTATTCGATTACTTGTTTCCTGATCTTTTCTTTTATTTTTTCTCTCTCTCTCTCTCTCTCTCTCTCTCTCT
The DNA here is from genome assembly GCF_912470025.1 of Vespa velutina. Classification (NCBI taxonomy): domain Eukaryota; kingdom Metazoa; phylum Arthropoda; class Insecta; order Hymenoptera; family Vespidae; genus Vespa; species Vespa velutina. Next base: position 1,324,945 of record NC_062211.1, read on the forward strand.
CTCTCTCTCTCTCTCTTTCTTTTTCTCTCTCTCTCTCTCTCTTTCTTTCTTTTTTTCTTTCTTTCTTTCTCTTTCTTTTTCTTCTTTTTTTTTCTTTTTTCTTTCTTTCTCTCTTTCCTTCTTTCTTCCTTTTTTTTTTTTTTATTTGTTTTGTTTTCCTAACTGATCCAAGAAAATATTTATCAATGCGCATAAGCTGGATTAAAAATATTTTTGAAGATATTTAATTATTTTCAAAACGATAAACAATGAAGCTTGTAAAGTTTATTACGAGTGCTTGAATTCTTTTTCCCCTCTTTTTTTTCTTGTTTCTTTGTCGATTGTTTTTCTCTTTCTTCCTTTTTTCTTTTTTTGTAATTTCATTCCTCTTTCGGAAAGGAAAGTCTTTTCGACCAAAAAAATAAAAAAAAAAAAAAAAAAGAAAAAAAGAAAAGAAAAAACAAAAAAAAAAAAAAACGAAAAATATTAATAAAAAAGAAAGGGGTGAGGAATGTTTGTTGATGTACGAGCTGTGAAGGAAGAAAAAAACGGTACTTTTTTACTTTTCTAAAAAGAAAAAGAAAAAAAAAGAAACAAAAAATAAAGAAGAAAGAAAAACCACGAGAGTAATAAATCGAGAAAAAACCGTAAGTCGATTTTTTTTCATCCAACAACGATATAAATATATATATATATATATATTTTTTTTTCTCCTTTTTTTT
>NC_062211.1:1330645-1348145 GCF_912470025.1 Vespa velutina
TCGATTTAAATAAAAATATGATCATAGAATAGAAAAATAATAAAAATTCGTTTCTTTTGCATATTTCTTTCTTTTTTGTCTTTCATCAAAATTATTATCAATTTAAATATAAAAGTATGATAATATTTAGAAAAAAAGAAAGAAACAGATAGACAAATCTTTACTCTCTCTCTCTCTCTCTTTCTATATTATATATAATATATATAAAAATATATTATATTTAATATAATATAAAATATATATAATATATATATATATATTTTTTTTTTATATCTTATATATGTATATGAGATATAAAAATAAAATAAAAAATAAATGATCTACATTATCGATGTATCGTTTTCTTTTTAGATACGAATTTTGGCCGATTAGATTGACATGATGTCAGTTTTAGAAGATATTCAAAAGATATTTGACGGCTTCTCCTTGTCGTCAAATCGTTCTATCTGGCAATTAGCTGACATTTTGCGAACGAATACCGAAAGACTGATTCAGCGGATATCGGAAGCGAGCGACGAATTCCTAATTGACAGTAGTCTCACTCGCATCTCATACAATCCGGTGATTTCTAACTGTTAGAAGGATCAACCGAACCGAACCGAACCGAATTGAATCAAATCAAAGAGAAACGACTTGAATCAAAGGATTAAATTATAATTGGATATAATCGTGGGACAATATTTTTCTAATACTTTGTAAACAATTAACTTTAACTTGTGACTTTCTTCAACAAATTGATTATAAACTCTGCAATATTTCTATTTTTTCTTTTCTTTCTTTCTTTCTTTTTTTTTTTTTTTTTGTTGATTAACAAATAATAATTGTATTGTAGATTAATTATAATAATAAAAGAAAAAAGAATAAATAAATAAATAAATAAATAAATAAATAAATAACAAAATAATTATGGGAAGATTATAAATAGAAGATATCTACGATATTTTTTTTTTTTTTTTTTTTTTTTTTTTATTTTAAATAAGTGAGAATTTCGCGAGGATTCTTTTCAAAGAAATTCTTCTTTTTTTTTCGATCGATGAATATATTGATCAATGAACATATTTGACCAAATGTAATAATTAATTGTAATGCTAAAAAAAAATGAAAAAAGAAAAAAAAATAAATAAAGTCATTGATTTTATAAGAAAAGAAAAAGAAGAACAAACAGACCAAAAATAAATACATAAATAAATAAATAAATAAATAAATAAACAAACAAATGAATGAATGAATGAACGAATGAATAAACGAACGAACAAACGAACGAACGAATGAATGAATGAATGAACGAACGAATGAATGAATGAATGAATGAATGAATGAATAAACACGCGTATGATTTTTTTTCTTTTTTCCTTATTTATCAGATTAAAAAATTATTATTCTCGCATACGTACAAATGCATACGTACATATATACTAAGTATATATATATATATATATATACTTAGACTTATACATGTTCCTATCGATTAAACCTAAAGTTTCGTATTTATTTGCAGGGAAATATCGCGGCGGGTGCAATAACACACAAGAGATATCCATTGAGAATATCTCTGCATGCCCGCTGTGCTATTCAATGTCCTTGATTATTGCACACGATAGTCGGACTCTATGTGTTATTTTATTATGTGATGCGTGTACTTACTTGGCCCTCATGTATCGACGAGATGACGCGACAGGGGACAAGGTGAAAGGGCGAACAGGAAGAAGGGGTGGATTGTTAAAAAGAAAAATCTCTTTTATACAGGGTGTCACGATATACATACATACATATATACATACATACGTATATATTTATATACATATACATATATATATATATATAATTATATATAAGAGCAATAAATGATCCAAATGGATGTACTAATCAATTGATTACCGATTAATAATTAAAAGATTAATTATAATCGTTCTCATGAATGAAGTTATTTTCTCGTACTATAATAAACATGACAACATAGGTTTGATTTATTCAATAAAAAAAATCAGTCTATACGATGTTAATCTGGATGATTCAAACTGTTTTCAAATGGTTTATACAAAAATAGTAATAAAAGGAAAAAAAGAAGGGGAAAAAAATTTTTTTTAAATAAAAATAGAATTGGTCCCACATTTTCATTTTAACGATTATTATTACGACCTATCGTAAATTCCTTCAGAATACGATATCTAGATATTTACCGTTGTCTATGTACTTTTAATCAAGTACTCAAGGTCAGATTTTATATATATATATATATATATATATATATATATATATATATATATATATATATATATGTTAGGGATGAAGTAATATGGAAGTGCAAAGTGGTCATAAATATTATGCCCAAATTTTCTAATCCTTTTTTATCTAAAGCAATGATTCACTTAGAAATTTTAGGCCAAAACTTATTCGACCCGACGGTATAAAAAAAACTGTCCGATTCTTTAAAAAAAAAATATCTATTAAAGTAATTACGATTTAATTATTTATCAATGTAATTTCATTGATATGATGACACTTACAATGGGACTTAAATGAGATTAGAAAAATATTATTTAATCATTTGATTATCAGTATAGGTAAACAGTCGTAAAACTTCGTCTAATACTTTTTTTTTAAATATTTCTCATAAAAACGTTTCTTTCGAGATTATCGTAAGTAAATAAGATTTGAAAGATTATATTAGAACTACTTAAAGTTTATATTAGATATACAATGTCGAAGATATCATAGATAAATATATATATATATATATTTTTTTTTCTGTTAATAAATTTTATAATTTTTTTTCTTTTTTAGATAAACATTAAAGAAAAAAAAAACAAAAGAAAAGGGAAAGAAAAAACTGGAGAGAGAGAGAGAGAGAGAGAGAGAGAGAGAGAGAAAGAGAGAGAGAGAGAGAGAAAAGAAAACCATACCTAGACGGACATGTACGTACAAATTGATTTCTTATTGACAAAACAAAAACATGATTCTTTACGAATGATTTTCATTAAGATAGCCAATAGTTGTGACGTAGAAAGGACAAGTAAAAAAGGGCTAACTTCCTGTCGCGAGGGCGTCGATGATCTTTTATGGTATCCTTTCTCTTACTATGGGATCTATGCATATGTAAAGAATTTCTCGAAGGGGCTTCTTCTGTATTCTATTAATATGTTCCGTCATTGTTAAGAGGGTAGGGAGGAAATGTGGGGTGGTGATAGTAATGGCGTTGGAAAAGGAGAAATAGAAGGAGGAGAAGGAGGAGGAGGAGGAGGAGGAGGATGAGGAGAGAAAGAAGAAGGAGGAGGAGGAGGAGGAGGAGGAAGACAAGGTTGGGGGATTAAAGGGGGGTTGGAATGGGGATAGGGATGGAGGAGGGGATAGATTGTTAACGAAAAGGGCTTCCCTTAGTCCATGCGTGTCTGTTTTATGTAACCGAGTTTTCTGCCAAGCCGCCGGCATCGTTCAAGATCATCCTCTCTCTGTTTTATATAAATTCTTAACTTGATTATGTACATATACACACACGAAATAGAGAGAGAGAGAGAGAGAGAGAGAGAGAGAGAGAGAGAAGGGGGTTGGATATATACTTTGATAAAATCTAATGGCACATGAGAGGTATCCTGCCTAGAACGATTAGACGTTCCACGTCTTTGTTATACCTAAGTAAATAAGTAAGCAAGTAAGTAGGAATTACTTACTTATCTGATTTTGAGTCCTTGATAATCCAAAAATAGTTTAGAATTTAGATTATTTTTTGTATCGTTTAAAGAAATAAATATGTATTCATCATTTTCCCTTCTTTTTTCTTTTTTTTTTTTTTAAATAACAATAACGTCGACGAGAACGAATTGCCATAATCGTTAATAATGAATTCTTATTGAAAACATCCTTAGCGCAATTTGCACTTAATGATTACACAGAAACATAATTTTTGCCAGGCGCGTATTTGCTTCCATAGTCTATATCGATAGCTTTTGCTGGACGCATATATGCGCCCATAGTATTCAAAGGGATAATGGTATCATCACAACACGGTTTATCTAATCGCGTTGATTCCCATGGTAATAGAAAATTGTATATATAGTAAAAGTTGTTGACTACTGACTATGTGTCTATTGAGTATATGACTACTGATTATAAATGACTATACTGACTATAAAGACTATAAATGATTATAAGGAGTAAAAGGACTATAAGACTATAAATGACTATAATGACTACCAGTTTAGCCTCGCCTCCAACTAAGTTAGTCCCGCCCATTTGGGTACTTGGACACGCCCCTTTTGATTAGCCCCGCCTCTGAGATTTTGGCCTCGCCCCTACCATTTTATCCCGCCCCTACCAGTTTATCCTCGCCTCCTGATGTACTTGGCTCCTCCACCTGGAATTGTTGCCACGCCCCTTCCCGTTTATCCCCGCCCCCTAGGGTACTTGGCCCCGCCCCTACTAGGTTAGACCCACCTCCTGGGGTACTTGGTTGCGCCCCATACTAGGTTAGCTCCGCTCCTGGAATTTTTGGCCTCGCCCCCTGGAGTACTTAGCCCCGTCTCCTACCTGGTTAGCCTCGCCCCCTGTGTATTTAGTCATTCTTTCTCTCTTCTTCTCAGTCTCTTGTAGTACAAAAGAAGTTCTTCTAAATGTCAGGTAGAAAGACTTTAAATAGTCTTACAAAAATTTAAATCGTCGTTTGTCTCATCTTAAGGAATTCTTTACGAACAGATGTTCCAATATGCACTTGCGCAAGAAGATATATAAAACAATCATATCATAACGATTGAATTGTTAAGAATGATTTTATTGTAAAAATCAGTTTTTAAACGATCAGTTTGTAATTTTTCATTCGCGACAAATTACGCGAGACTTACGTTTGTTATGTACAATATTATAGTATTTGTACGTTTATAAGATTCTTTTATCGTTGATTATGTAAATATTATATTCGTATTTGATAAATTCGCATGACTAACTAGAGATTTCTAACGTGGAACGAAGGTGCGAGGAATTAACGAGGGAATAATAATATCGCGTATCTATTTTCTTTCCCCTTTTACCCCATTCATTATCACCTCTTCCTCTTCCTTTTCCCCTACCATTCTCTTTGTGCCATTTACTCTTACAAACAATTCGAAAATAGACGAACAACAGTCGTTTATAATGGTAAGCTAGGATAAATATGTGGATTGTCTGAAATTCGAGTTTTTTCTTTTTTTTTTTTTTCTTTTTTACATACGAATATAATAACACAAACACACATACACACATATGTGATCATAAGTATGAAAGTGGTCTAAGTGAAAATTGAAAAAAAAAAAACAAATAAAATGAGTCTATCAATTATTTCACATCACACGTGAAAATTACATTAAATCGTATATTAATTCGATATAATTTTTATGATATTGTTAAAAATGAAATCATTAGATTCTAGTTCTTGTTATTTCAATATTACATGAAATCCAATTGATCTTATTTATTTATTCTTTAAATATCTCGAAAGAGAAAATATATGAGACTTAGATCATTTTCATTAATTATAATCGCACATATATATATATATATATATATATATATATATATATATATATATATATATATATATATATATAATATGTTCGCGAGTGTAATATGTGTTGGAAGTTCGAAAAAAATTCAGAAAATTATTGACGATGGATTGAAAAGTATACGAAAAAAAAAAAAAAAATATAAAAAAAAGAAAAAAAAGAAAGAAAAAAAAAAACGAGGACAATTTAGGATAACCAACATATTATTGCGTGAAATGTTTTTTTTCTTTTTCTTTTTTTTTTCTCTTCTTCTTTTTCTTCTTTCTTTTCTTTTTTTTTTTGCTTGAACGATAACGAATTCTTCCTAAAAGAATCCCAATGGGGGTTGCGCGCGAGAAAGAGATAGATATATAGAAAATGAGGGAAAAAAAATGGAGAAAAGAAAGAAAAGAGAAAAGAAGAGAAATAAGTTTTGGAGAGTGGAAGGAGGAATGAGGAGGAGGGCAGGGGTGGGGGCGGGGGAGGAAGGAAAGGAAGCAATGAATTCGTGAGTTAAGAAAAGTAGGACATAGTGGCGGCACACTAGCGCGTGCCTGCCTGCTTGCCTGACTGCTTGACTGCTTGACTGCTTGCTGCCTGTCTGCTTGCTTGCCTGCCTGCTTGCTTGCCTGCTTGCCTGCTTGACTGACTGACTGACTGGCTGTTTTCATTTGAAAATGTTTAAAAGGTAAGTTCGGTCTCGAGAACGAAAACCGCGGGAGATGTTTAGACGCTTTTCTAATAGAAAAGAGGGGACCGTAAATTTTGCGGCCCAGCGGGGCCGCAAACTCGTCGACGTGAGGAAATAGAATAATAGGAGGTACTCCGCGAGAATCTGGAGGCAAGGTTGCTGCTGATGTTATACTGTTATTGCTGTTGCCGCTTGTTGCTTGTTCCATGTTACTTGGTGTCGCTGTTGTTGGTGTTGTCGTTTGGGTTTTGGACTTGGACCGATGATGCATTTAAGTCTACAGGGAGTGTTCCTCGACGTACGCACGACACGCCGCGAATATTCTCCCTTACACTTCGTACCCTTATTCCTCTTTCCCTGGTAACCTTACCCTCTTACCTTATTTCCCTACCCCCTACTCCTACGCTCTCTTCCGTCCTTTTATTTCTTTTTGTTTTTTTTTTTTTTTGTTTTTTATATCCTTACAATCGACGAGTGTATATGTAGTGGAAGTTCGAAAAAATTAAGAAAATTATTTTGACGATGAATCGAAAAGTGTATGAAAAAAAAAAAAAAAAAAAAGTGAAAGAAAAAAGAAAAGGGAAAAATGAGAGAAGAAAAAGATCAACGTTAGTCAGGTAAATACTCATTCATGGTAAATTGTTTTCGAATAATTTGTTTTCTCGAATCATTTTTTCATTCGCCATAACTTCGTCCCCGATTCAATCAATTTTTTCACCCTCTTAATTTATGCTCTGTTGAACTATTATTCGATATATGTTAATTAATTAATTACTCTTTCGTTTTTTCCTCGTAATTAATTGCAACGATTTTTGTTTTATTCTTTTTTTATCTTTTTATTTCTTTTTTCTTCTGGTTTTTTTTCCTTCTTTCGATCAGATCGTCGTTAAATTATAAGGGCTACGCTCGCGAGAATGGGAATCACGTCGATCATGTGATATTTCTTGTCTTTCCGATTTTTTTTTTCTTTTTTCTTTTAGTCTTTTTTTTTTTTTCTTTTTTTTTTAGAGAGATTTTTGATCGACGCGTGAATTTCTTCTTTCCTGTCCTTTTCTTTTTCTTTTCTATTTCGTCCTTTTTTTTTTCTTTTTTTTCTTTCTTTCTTTTCAAATCTATCGTCTTATCTCATCTATCGTCACTAATTAAACTCTATATTTACTAATTTCTCTATATTTAACTCTAAATTTAATAATATAGAGTTAGTAAATTCTATATTTAGTAGATAGAGATCTTCGAAGAATTCACGATTAAATAATTGCGAATTTAAATGTTGTTGCATGTAATGCACGAATGACAAAGTTTTCTTACTCTATTGCAATAAAATCATACACGTGTAATAGATAAATCTATTATGACACACGACGTATCATTGTTTGTTTTTTCCTTTTTTTTGTATTTTTCTTTTATTACAAAGAAAAAAAAAAAAACAAGAAACTCAATTATTACTACTAGTCCTACCACTACTACTACTACTACTACTACTACTACTACTACTACTACTACTACTACTACTACTACTACTACTACTACTATTATTATTATTATTATTATTACTATTATTATCACTATTTTTTCCTCTTTCTTATCTAATCTTTTTTTTTTGCCTTGCCTTTGTCGATTCAACTTTAATTGCAATACGATATTAATTACTGACAACAGTTAATGATTCTCTTTTTAATACAATTTACGACGTATACCGTACATGCATACAAACACACACAAACACACACACACATCACACATACACACACACACACATCACACATACACACATATACAGGCATACAAATGTACACATTTAATATCTGACAAAATTTTCCATTCGAGGATAAACGAAAGAAAGAAAAAAAGGAAAGAAAGAGAGAAAGAATGAATGAAGGAAAAAAAAAAAAAAAGGAAATAAAAGCTCGCGGTTAAGAATCCGGTGAAATCTTGTGACTCGTTTAGACCGCCGTTTCCGTCAACAGTAAAAAAAAAAAATAAGAAAAAAAAATAGAAATATATATATATATATATATATATATATAAAGAAACAGCCACCGTACTCGATCTTTGGACCGAAATATTGTGTAAAAAAAAAAGAAAAAGAGAAGAAAAAGAAGAGAAAAAAAAGAGAAAAAAAAAGGAAGAAAAGAAAAAAAAGAACGAACGAAGATGATTTATTGTCCTCTCTGACCAAGGTTAAAGTGGGAGAGGATAAAGATTCTGTTGACGAAAAAAAAAAAAAAAAAGCAAAAAAAGAACTTTCGCGAGTAGTTTCGGTGTGGCCAGGAAAGAATGAAGGAAGAATAAAAGAGGAAGAAGAAGAAGGAGAAGGGAATAAAAGAAAACGAAAAAAAAAAAAAAAAAGAAAAAGAAAAACAAAAAATGAGTCGTCGGTTTACCGCATGCGAATTTTGGCGTAAAAATGTAGTGGCGGTAGTAAAAATGTTTTCAGAAAAAAAAAAAAAAAAAAAAAAAAAAAAAAAAAAAAAAAAGAAAAAGAAAAAAAGGTACGCAATTTTAGGCTCGAGAAAGAACTGACTTTTTAAAAGAGAGAAATTAGAGAGGAGAAGTGAGAGAGAGAGAGAGAGACAGAGACAGAGTGAAAGAAAAAGAGAGACGATACATATATGGATAGACAGTTTCATAGGAAACCCTTTATAAAAGTTATACGATTGGACCAGCAGAATGAAAAACAGATCCCTCTGTAGAGATTCTTTTTCGTTGTCGAATACGAACTAAACAATTTTGCTCGACGTAAGCGATTTCGTTAGAAAATTGGGGAAGAGGAGGAGGGAGGGGTCAAAAAAAAAAAAGAAAGAAAGAAAAAAATCGTCATATCGTCCAGTAGAGAGTCCAGGATGGCAAAATGATTTACGAGTGGTGCAACCTATTCCCCAATACACGATTTCTCCTACACCCTCTAAAAACTGCTGCTTCTGCTTCTTTTCTCTCTTTTATCTTCTTTCTTTTTCTTTTTTACATTGTCGTCCTCGTCATCTTCTTCCTCTTCCTCTTCTTCTTCTTCTTCTTCTTCTTCTTCTTCTTCTTCTTCATCTTCCTCGTCTTTTTTCTTCTTCTTCTTCTTCTTCTTCTTCTTCTTCTTCCTTCACTCTCTAGCGATTCCGTATCGTTATCATTTACTGCCTTCTTTTCGTGCAATTTGCTTTTCTAATTTTTATTTTTAATTATTTTTCTTTTTTCTTTTTTTTTATCTTTTTTTTTTTTACTTTCGGAATTAAGATCGCGATTTAAATTCTCGGTTATCCTCTCGGATCGATCCCCGAAGTATTGTTAATTAATAAAGAAAGACCAAAAAAAAAAAAGAAGAAAAAAAAAAGGATAAAGAAAAGAACACAGAAGAAAGAAAACAAAAAAAAAAATGTTTAGTTTAATTTTAGTTCCTGTCTTTTTTCTTTTTTTTTCTTCTTTCTCCTGGATGAAATTTTTCATCAATTTTTCTGAAAGTCAATTTCTCGTAATGATAATTGACAACAAGTATATCTAACGATAATATAAAAAAAACCAATTAGATTGAGATAAATATTATCTATTAAAAATTAAATATTGATAAAACTAGAAAATATTGTCTGTACTACGTACATACGTATATACAGGGTCGTCAAAGAAAATCCTTTCGTAAATCTATCGTGTTATTTGTATAACATTTTGATAAGATATATATATATATATATATATATATATATATATATATATATACACATACTACACACATATACGTATGTACATAGATAACAATTTGTTATTAGATATCATTTAGTTTTATTCTATTCTTATGTTCAGTTATTTCGATATTTTCGAAGTAAGATGTACTATCATATAATGCGAAGTTAAATTGTAACGTCAAAGGTTACACATTAAAGGTTATGTTAAGTCGATTAGTGTTAACATTTAATTCATTGTAATATATATATATATACACATAGAAGGTCGTATTAATAAATCAACATTCTCTTATCTCTATTGAAAGTTCTTCAGTTTTTGAAAAATTCACGTTAGAGTCAGTTTGTTCGGTTTTGTTCCGTTCCGTTTCGTTTTGTTTCGTTTCATTTCGTTCCTTTATATATATATATATATATATATATATATATATATATATATATATATATATATATATATATATATACATATATAAGTGTAAATATTTATATACGTTTATAAATTATAAAATAAAATAGTAATAATAATAATAATAATAATAATAATAATAATAATAATAATAATAATAATAATAATAATAATAATAATAATAATAATAATAATAATAATACGTCGTGCTTATTCAAGTTTATTTATATCTTCGTTCATTCTACGCAATATATGTTTCTCATTGAAGGTTAGGAACGAGTGAATCTAAGGGTCCACCTATAACAAAAAGTAAAACAATGTTTTTTAACATTTTCAAATTAAATTTAAATCAACATTACGTAATACTTAGAATTCTTAGGCGATTAATATGCTAAATAGTTTATACATTCAATAGTTTTCTTAATAAAAATAAAAACTTCGACTGAATTTTTCGATATTCTCATTAATCAATCGTAATCTGATCACGTGATACAACGAACTTATTGTTAAATTTTTAACCAATCAGGAATCGTATAATGGTAGAGGGTATAATATAATCGTCCAATAGGAAGCAAGTTCTTTATCTTTACATACATTATATATAAAAGAGCTGAAAGGAAGTTGAAAAGAATTTGTAAAGTCAGTCGGTATTCATCGTTCCTTAAAACCGGTCATTCATTAAATAATCGATCTGTACATCCGTGATTAATTCTTAATTGCGCATACGTACGAATAATAATAATAATAATAATAATAATAATAATAATTCGATATTCTGTTAGATTATTTGATATATCCGTTTTTCGTATTTCAGAAAAATTGAATAAAATTTTATTGAGAAAAAGAAGGAAAAGAAAGTAAGAAAAGTTTAATAAAATAAAAAGAACTTTTTTTTTTCTTTAAAAGAAAAAAAAATCATATAGCGTTTGAAATCATTCGAAAATTGTTTTAAAACTCACAATGAACGTTATCGCAGTGACTAATTACGACAAGAAGCGTCTGTATATATTTTTTTTCTCCTAAAGGTAAGCAACTTGAAATCTTTGGACTCTGTTTCACTATGTTTACGTTCATTTCTTTCCCCCCCAATTTATTTGTCAATCGGATCTAATCTTTTATTGCGTTTCGTATCGACCATCACACACACGTACATACGTTTTCTTATTCCGACACTTCTCATCGAATTCATCGGACAAATAATAATATAGAAATATATCAAAAAAAAAAAAAAAAAAAGAAAAAAAGAAAAAAGGACTATCTCATCGTAAATCTGACCGATCAAAAAAAAAAAAAAAAACTAAAAAAGAAAAAACAGAAAAAATATCATTTTGAATATTGCGTTTACAGGATGTAACAGGATAAAAATTAAAAGAATCATAATTGAGCACGTGAATGTAGATATGCAAGGATATTCGTGTCTCGTGGAAGAAAGAGGAAAAGAAAAAAGATAAAGGAAAAAAAAATAAAAAAAAAAAAGAAAAGAGAATAAATAAAAAAGCAAGATGGCTTGTAAATTCGATAAGAATTTTTTCGAACGCGCATTGCGTTTAAGTTACAACGACGAAACTATCGAGATTATTGATTACGACGTTAAGAATTGTTGCGCGAAAGGTACGAATTTTCTAAGTGATTTGTATCGTTTGACGTTTAAATTGAAACGATCGACAAAAACAAATGATAAGAAATATAGCGTTGTAATTAAATGCGAACCAACGATGGACCTATTGGCATTAGAAATTTATTCACGACAAAATTTATTCGAGACTGAATTAAGAATTTATACGGACGTATTGAAAGAAATCGAAAGAATAATCTGCCAAAGGATTGGACCTAAATTATTGTACAGTTCGAAGGATTCGAAGATTCTCATTATGGAGGATCTTAACATTGAAGGATATAAAATAATGGATCAACAAAAGGGATTATCGTTGCTTCATTGTCTTTTGGTAATTTACAAAATGGCCGCTTTACATGCCGGCTCAGTTGCATTTTCCGAGAAGGTAATTTTTATTTTTTATTTCTTTTTTTTTCTTCTTTCTTTTTTCAATTTTACTTAGCAAATTAAATTAATATATATATATATATTTTTATTTATTTATTTTTTTTTTTATTTCACGTAGAATCCAGAATTGGCGAAGTCCTTCAATGGTGGTATACTCGTTAATACATTGGATAGTTTTTTAAAACTATCCGAAATTAGTATAATTAACATGTGTCGCGAGATACGCGATAGTTGGTCGTACGATTTTCACGAGTACGCAGACAAATTGGAAAGATTTGCCGAAATAATTAAGAGGAGAGAGGACACAGCCTATATTTATCAATACGAAACGGATGAATTTTGCGTTATCAATCACGGTGACTGTTGGATCAATAACATCATGTTCAAGGACAACGAGTCAGGCGAGCCCAACGATGTTTTATTGGTTAATATTCGTTCTCGTTCTCAATGAAATAAAATAAATTTCGATAATCGTATCGTTTCGTTTACTTTGAGAGATTTTTCACGTAGAAAGAAAGAAAAGAAAAAAAAAAAGAAAAAAAAAAAAAAAAAGAAAAAACGAGAAGAAAAAACCATTTGAGATTATTTATCAAATGTATCTTAACATATGTTGTTAATTATTTAGAACGATCATAGATACATTCATTTTAGGTGGATTATCAAATGTCGGTTTATTCGTCGCCTGCCATCGATTTGCTCTACTTTTTAAATATTTGTCCAGAAAATAATTTGAAATACGAGAAGGAGGATTATTTTTTGAAAATATACATAAGAACATTGGGAAATATAATGAAGACAATTGGTTGTATCACCAAACCACCTACTATGGAAGATTTAAAACGATCGATGTACAAGAGACGTTTGTACGCGATTTTTGCTGGAATTGTATTATATCCACGAATAGTATCAGACGAATCTGAGACTTTTGATGAGATATTAAGTAGGTCAGATGAGAATACTAAGTTAAACGTTTTAAAAAAAGAAGAGGCAATCGTGTCAGTGCGTAAATGTATCAAACATATGAATCAACAGTGTTATTTCGATTGAATTATTTTATATTATGTAAGATAATTAATTAATTAATTAATTAATTAATTAATTAATCATAATAAAAATAATAAGATTTGTCATTGCAATAAATTAATAATTAATCGGAAATAATAATAATAATAATAATAATAATAATAATAATAATAATAATAATAATGATGATGATGATGATGAAGATGATGATGATAATTTTAATAATAAGATTTGTTTCATAAAAGTGTCATTATAATAAGTTAATAATTAATCGGAAATAATAATAATAATAATAATAATAATAATAATAATAATAATAATAATAATAATAATAATAATAATAATGATAAAATTTCTTTCGTGAAATTGTCATTATAATAAATCAATAATTGATTGCAATAAAAATAGTTACTCATTTCATTATTATTTATTTATTTATTTATTTAGTTTTTATTCTATTATCATTTATTTAATTTTCTTTTAACAGTTAATGTGACTTGATTCTCATAATTACAAGGATATTTCAATTAATAATGTATAATATATATATATCGTATATATATATATATATATATACGATGACCTTTCTCCTTTTAACCTCACCCCTTTGCCATATCCTGTTACGTACTATTTTAAATTCTTAGAACGATGAGCAAAAAAGTTTTGTTCCTTTTTTGCAAATCGATTCTTGTCCCAATTTCTTTTTTTTTTTTTTTTCAGCATAACTCTTGGGAGAGGGGGGGTAGACTAATGTCGAGGGATGAGTAAGGATAGTAGAAGAGGGCCGGGGGAGGAGGAGAGGGATGTGATTTCTAAAGTCGACAAACAATATGAGCAGAGGATAAAGTAAAAGAAAACGAAGAAGAAGAATAAGAAGAAGGCACGAGTCGAATAACGTAAATGTTTTTCAAAAGAGATAAAGAGAGAGACAGACAGACAGACAGACTGACAGACAGAGAGTGAGAGTGAGAGAGAGAGAGAGAGAGAGAGAGAGAGAGAGAAAGAGAAGACAACTTTCTCGAAGACGATGGAATCTCTGTTAAACTGAGATGCCAAAAGTATAGAATGAAAGAGAGAGAGAGATAGAGAGTAAGAAGGATGAATTAGAAGAGGTATATATGGTTGTGTTAGAAGGTAGAAAGAACTGAACAGTAGCAATTGATTTATTATAGGACGGTAAAGTACTGGACCAAAAGTGGCATTTTTCTTTTTGAAAAGGAACGCCACGGTAACCTACATCGTGAACAGAGAAATTGTTGTGGGAAGCCTCGATGGGGTGGCTCTTGGCCTAACCTAGAATTAGAAACTAAAGGACAAGACTAGACCATACTAAAAAGCAGACTAGATCAGACTAGACTAAAACGAATAGAACGAATAGAAACTAATGAAGAGATTTTTATTTTTATAAAAAAAAAAAAAAAAAAAAAAAAAAAAATTCTTTAATAATAGAAATAATTATTTATACAATGATTAAATTAGTTAATTTATAGATTGATATAGAATTAATATATAAGTTTGACGTTTTATTAAGGAACTTGACAACAATTTTCTTTTTTTTTTTTTTTTTTTTTCAATAAAAAGTGTATTCACATGTTTATCCAAAAACATGACTTATTAGATAATAATAATAGATTTATTCTGACCCTTGATTAATTATTAAAAGATTGCAGTATATTGACTGTACAAAGGTAACAATATCATTTGTTTTTTAATTGAAAACTAGAATGAAAAAGTGTGGATGAAATATAAAATTGTCTTGATATAATAATATTGAATTTAAATTAAAAGTTAAAATGTTTTTATATAATGAAACGAATTCAATGAAATTTAGAGTGTGATTTTCGTTGAATGATATTTAATCGGGAAAATCTTTTTAATCTTGTTTAATAATTTTTTTTTTTTTTTTCTTAAGTCAAAGCGTGTGAGAGGAGTGGGTTGAGGATAGATGAAAAAGAAAGATAGAAAGAAGAAAAAAAAAAAAAAAAACCTAGAAAAATAAAATGTCTCCGACATCCGATTAAAATTCGCACGAACGAAACTATTAGCGAAAATATTATAACCGATGAAATTATTATAGTTTCATCTTTGATGTTATTATCTTCGATTGAAATAATTCTTTTCTTTCTTTCTTTCTTTTTTTCTTTCTTTCTTTTCTTTCTTTTTTTTATTTATTCGTCGACAGATAACTATTATTTATTCATCTATCCATTTATCTCGTACTAATGGGAGAGTTCATCTCATTCGTATATTTCTCATATCGACGATATTTAATTCCAATATATATTTTTGTTTTTTATTTTTGTAAAAATTTTTAATTAACTCACGAGAGCTAATGATAATATTTTTAAATAAATGATACATATTTTGAAGTACGAGAAATCGATTCCTCTTTTTAGGAAGACACATTGACGAATGGTATTTCGAGGTAGTAAATGAGAGAATGAGAGGGAGAGAGAGAGAGAGAGAGAGAGAGAGAGAGAGAGAGAGAACATTGGGGGTTGTCAAGAGAGGGTGAAAGTAATGATGTTGGTGTTGCACCAAAGAACGCGTGCTAAGAAAGAGAAAAAGAAAGAGAGAGAGAGAAAGAAAGAAAATCCTGGGAAAAAGATTGAAAAAAGGTAAGAAAAGATTTCTAATGGACAATGCCAAGAGTTAGTGCCAAATATTTGGGTTAGTCGGTCATCAGCATGCGAGAAAATTCCAGTAGCTCTCTTACGTGCTCATCTGATTCGTCACGACTCAGTATTGGAGAAAAGTGAAGAAGCAAAAAAAAAAAGAAAGAAAGAAAAAAAAAAGAAAAGAGAGAGAGAGAGAGAGAGAGAGAAAATAGAAAAGAAAGGAAAAAATATCGAGATAGATGGTTATTGGCTCTTTCATCTCCATTGCTCTTGTCTCCTCTTTTCTATCGTTAAGAAGTGTTAAAAAAAAGAAAAAAAAAAATGGAAAAAGAAAGAAAAAAAAAAAAAGAAAAGAAAAGAAAAGAAAAGAACTGTTCCAATAAATAAAGCCATTGTTCACTTTATATATTTTGCATTTTTTATATCATTAACGATTAAATTAATTATATCAATAACGATCGTACGAATATAAATGTAAATATAATTGGCATCTGTTCATCTTTAGAGAGAGAGAGAGAGAGAGAGAGACAGAAAGAGACGGTGTCAGAAAGAAAAAGAGAGACAGAGAAAAAGAGAATGAGGGAGAAAGTACGATATATTATGAATGGTTTTAAAAAGAAAGTCCTTGAGGTTTTCTTGTTTTATTACATTCTTCTTTTATTTTGCAAAAATATTTTCTCTTAAGACATATAAATGAACGTTGGGTTTTAATATATATATTGAAGTAATAATTGAAACCATCAGTTCAATGTGGTATACAAATGTTCGAAAAGTTTCATTAAAAAGAAAATTCATTCAAAATTACGATAAATCTTCTATATTTGTATGTATTGTAGATTTATTTATAAAAAAAAAAAAAAAAAAAAAAAAAAAAAAAAAAAAAAAAAAAAAAAAAAAAAAAAAAGATCCGATGTTACGACGAATGTAATGAAGACAGGAATAGAAGAAAAAAAAGGAAACAAAAAAAAAGAAGAAACGAACAAACGAAATAAAAAAAAAAAACGACCAAAAAATGGTAGACTTGACGATTAATCCAGAGCGCTTGTAATGTTAGAAGAAACAAAATAAGTTAAAAGAAAAAAAGAAAGACAAGAAAAAGAGAGAGAGAGAGAGAGAGAGAGAGACAATCAATTGTTAATAAAAAATGACGTAGGAACGAAGCCTTTGGCCATCCTTTCTTTACTTTTTTATTCTGTTTTCTTTTTTTTTTTTCTTTTTTTCTTTTTTCCTTTTTCCTTCTTCTCCTTCCTTTTTTTCTTCTTTATATTTGAGATCAACTAGAGAGAAAAAATTTATTCTAAGGGCTTCGAACTAATCCAACGATTTTTCAATTTTTTTTAGAATGGAACGTTTGATACGTCATATAAGGACTTATCCGTCAATGTCCTAGACGAGACGAATTACATCCTTTTCCCTCTTCTTCTTTTTCTTTTCTTCTTCTTCTTCTTCTTCTTGAAATCCGGTCGAATTCAAAAAAAGGGTGACCGGGGATAAGGAGGAGGAAGAGGGGGGGGGAGCGCACCGACATCTTTCTTTTTTTCATACTCCTCGACCGATAAATTTCAAACATTGTTGGAATATCGGC
>NC_062211.1:1355645-1370645 GCF_912470025.1 Vespa velutina
GCGACAGTAACGTAGATATAGAATCACTCGTCTAGTAGTTTCGGAAGCCGCAAAGAGACAAATCATTTGCTCTCCGTCACTCATGAGATAAAGAGAGATAGAAAGATAGAGAGAAAAAGCGAGAGAGAGAGAGAGAGAGAGAGAGAGAGATGAAGGAGGGTGAGCCGAAAACGTGTGTAGTACTTCTACGCGACATTTCACGCACGTGCGTACGTTACATGTGTGTATCGAGTGTAGCAATCGGAGCTCTCGACCCCTCACCCCCGTCTTAAAAACAAGGGTGAGAATACAGTCGAACTTACGAAACGTGACATCCGGGCTTCGACCGTTCTCAAACTTTCACATGATTTTCCTATGAGTCTCTCTCTCTTTCTCTCTCTTCTTCGTTCGTGCGGATCTATTTTTTTATCTTTTTTTTTTTCTTTCTTTTTTTATTTTTGCCCTTTCTCCTTGCTTTTCCTTTCTTTCTTCTTCACTTTTTCAATATCTCTTTTCAACGTCCACTTTTTTTTTTTTTTCTAAATTGGTTCGTTATGTTTTCTTTTTTTTTCTTTTTCTCGCCCTCTTTTTTTTTTCCACCCCCAACCCCCCCACCACCTCCCGTAAAATATCACCAAAATTACGAAAGAGTTATATAGTAACAATTCTTGCAATATTATGTGTTTCATCGTTTATGGTATCGTCATTGATCTCTTCAAATTATTTACAAATGAATAAAAAAATTCTTTGTAAAAAGAAATAGAAAGAAAGGATGAAAAAGAGAGAAAGAAAAGAATTACGAATAAAGAAAATTTCTATTCTTTCATCAATCATAAATATCCAAAGGATAACATTATTTAATCATTATTTATCAATCGATTCGTATGAACCATTTAACGAAATACATGAATACGTACGATTCATTTAGTGTATTCGTTAGATTTCGATTATATGATTATAGTTTGTCGCTCGTTAAATTTTTGCAAGAAAAAAAGAGGGGCAAAAAAAAAGTAAAGAAAAGAAAAGAAAACGAAAGAGACAAAATAAAGAAAGAGAAGAAAGAGAAAGGAAAAGAAAGTGGAATAAGATAAAAAGAAAGAGAGAGAGAGAGAGAGAGAGAGAGAGAGAGAGAGAAAGAAACTACCCTTGCTACCGTTAGGGTGAACGGTATCAACGGGGTTGAACGAGAGAACACATCAAAATAGAATAGATAGATAGATACATAGATAGATAGATAGATAGACATATATATATATATATATATATATATATATATATATATATATATATATATATATACAGAGAGAGAGAGAGAGAGAGAGAGAAAAAGAGATATATATATATATATATATGTATAGAGAGAGATAGAAAGAGACATTAGATTCGTGTGAGAGACCCATGTCCACATGTCCGACGTGGACGTCGACGATGTCATTAAACTCCTCGTTACGGGACTAGCCCGGACTCAAACCAACTCGAAACGTCTGCCAGCACAACTGGGTACCTCGACTATGACATGGGTTTATAACGCGAACGAAACTATACTACTGTTTCTCAACGAGAGAGAGAGAGAGAGAGAGAGAGAGAGAGAGAGAGATGTTGATGGTGTTGATGAAGCTGGTGATGAAGTGGTGTTGGTGGTGTTGTTGGTGTGGGATAGGTGGGCGAGAGGTGGATATGAAGGATGATGGGTTTAGGTGAGGGATGAGGGATAAAAGGGTGGGAGAAATAGAAAGGGTAGGGTAAGGTAATGGTGGTGGTGGTGGTGGTGGTGGTGGTGGTGGTGGTGTTAGTGGTGGTGGTGCTGGTGCTGGTGGGTGGATTGGGGTGGGGGAGGAGGGAGGGGACGACGACGACGACGACGACAGACCTTATATAGCCAGACATTGGCGCGGCTCGTTATTGGTTACATTACCGATACGCGCGTCCTCCCGTCAACGGGCGTTGCTGTAACAGCAATCGTGGTGAAACCTGCGACTACCTACTATTACTACTACGTACTACTATTATATATAAAGGTATATACATATATATATATATATATACCTTTATATATATATATATATATATATATATATATACGTTCATATCCCTCAACGTAGGAAAACAACCGACGAGTACGAGCCAAGCTTTCGAAAATTGTGAATCCTCTGAGATTCTCCAAAGAAAGAGAGAGAGAGAGAAAGAGAAAGAGAGAAAGAGAGAGAGAGAGAGAGACAGAGATAGAGAGAGGGAGTTTTTTTATCCTTCCCTTGATTTATCTATTGGCTCGTGGTAGTTTTGTTTTATTTATTTATTTATTTATTTATTTATTTATTTATTTCTTTGATTTCTTCTTCTTAAACTTTTTTCTTTTTAACCCCATCTTCCACCCCTCCCCCCGACATTCATATTTTAATATATATATCATTTCTTTTCTATCAATGTTCTTAATGGACGATCAAACGTGTATAAAATAGTATTTGTTTCTTCGAAATTTTAATATCATTGACGTTTCACGAGGGAGAAGGATAAGGTTTGATTTCGTGGCGGGAGTGGGGCGGGGGAGAGGATAGGAAGGGGCGTCGTTGATAGTAAAATATATTTTTTTTCGAATTCACATTCGAATTGAAAATGAACGTTTATCTTGATCGATTGATTGATATTGAAAATTAATTAAATGATATTACATCGTTGTTACACGTTGTCAGATTAATTGTACAGTGGATCAAGGGATAAGGTGGGGGGGGGGTGGGGGGGAAGAGGCGTAAGCGAAAGCTGGAGGGGAGGTCATTGAAAGTTATTAGGCATTTGATTATAATTTAAACGATTAGAAATTAAGCGAGTTCAATCGACTTTTTAATATCAATCGAGAGAATCTTTTCGGTCACATATATTAATCAATTGTTATATCCCTCGTCCAATCCACACCCCTTCTCTTTCCCCTTTTTATTAATAACGATCGAATATATACGTTAAATATGTTAGACGATTATCTCACTTGATCTTAATCAATCATTATCGTTAAATAATATTTCACGAAGATTGAAATAAATTCGTTGTAAATTGATAAGATGTCGATAAGGATGGTCGTTTAAAAATTTGTTTATTATTAAATAAAAAAAGAAATAAAACTTAACCCCGATCGTACTATCAAAACCACCCTTCTTATCCTCTATCATCTTACCTTAGATTCCAGTCGGTGGGATATACGTGAAGACGAGTTAAATTCGATTAGATTCTCGCATTGATCATTTCGTTAATCGTGATCTTTCGAAGTCCATTCGTTTTGTTGCTATAATTTAAAAAGAAAAAAAAAATTGTTGAAAAAAAGACAAAACACATACATACATACATACACACACACACACACACACACACATAAGATAAACAAAACGCACACGCGTACTTACCAGGCGGGAATGACGTAAGGGATGAAGATCTTGTTCGAAGCAAGGCGTACGTGCAAATTCGTGAAGGTGGAGATCTCACGACACGTGACCCGTCACCGGTATCCCGCAGTTAAAACAGTAAAAATAAAGAGAAAGGAAGAAAAGAGAGAGAGAGAGAGAGAGAGAGAGAGAGAGAGAGACAGAGAAAAAGGATAGAGTAGAACGTTAAAGCGGTGGAGGGTCGGGAAGGGGTAGGAGGCAGTGGGGGTTAAGTGAGAAGAAGGACACGCGACTGTTTCTACGGTCTCTCTTACAAATAGGTGGATATGAACCGGGTGACACGATGAGAAACACGTGTGTACATTACATACATATATATACATATATATATACATAGATACATATGTGTACATATATATATATATATATAGTGAGGAGCAATGATGCATATTCCCGTACGAAGTCGTTAGCATCTACCCAAAGGAGCCCCGTTATTTTCGCATTAAATTTACTCCACCCCCCAACGGCAATTCCCCACCCTTCTAATCTACGCAGACTCCTCTTCTTCCTCTTCACCCCTTTCTCTATCTCTCTCTCTCTCTCTCTCTCTCTCTCTCTTTTTTCTTTTTTCTTCTTTTTTTCACTTTAACACAGACCGGTGGTGTCTCTTTCTACAACGAATAATTGTAATCACGTTAATTGTTCCGATAAAACGTTTATCGATAATCGAGATTGTTATTGTCTTTATTTTTTATATGGGGAACTAAGGGGATAGGCATGGGAGACGGGGTATTATGGTGAGGTGGGAAAAGGATCGATCTTATTGCTTCTTCTTCTTCTTCTTCTTCTTCTTCTTCTTAGTTCTTTCTTTTCCTTTTTTTTTTTTTTTTGTTCTTTTTTTTTGTTTTTCTTTTCTTTTTCTTTGTTCCTTTTATCATCCCGCCTTCGAGACTCAATATACTGCGTATGTTAATAAAACACGAGATGAAAAGACATAAAGTATGAAATAGGGTGGAGTTCATGGTTCTTTAATTTGTAGTTTTTAACGCCCGATAAATTGCTCTCTCTCTCTCTCTCTCTCTCTTTCTCTCTTTTTCTTGGAAAACGGAGGAGGAAAGAAAAAAAAAAAAAAGACAAAGAAAAAAGAAAATAAAATGGATCGTCCTTGTCGTCGTTCATCCAAAGAGTCGGTTTTTTTAAAGGATGGGAACAAATTTCTACGATAGAACATGGAATCGTCGAAGGAAATGAAGAAAAGAAGAAGAAGAAGAAGAAAAAGAGGAGGAGGAGGAGAAGGAGGAGGAGGAGGAGGAGCAGGAGAAGGAGGAGGAAGAAGAAAAAAGAAAAACGAACCAGGTCATTTGTACGATGTGTTAATCTTTCGATTTTACGACCTATTTTCAAACGTGAAATCTTTACCCTCTCTCTCTCTCTCTCTCTCTCTCTCTCTTGCTTTCTCTAGCACGCGCATTTTTTTTTTTTTTTTTTTTTTTACGAAATTCTAGCCCTATCATAGAAAAGAGAGAGAGAGAGAGAGAGTGAGACAGAGAGAGAGAGAGAGAGAACGTCTTTTTATTCGAGAAATAGAATTATAAGAAACGATCGTGCCGTTTCTCATTATCTGTTCTCTACAATGACGTTTCTCTTTATCGCAAAAAGGATAGAACAGGAAATCTCGATCGTAAAATTTGATCCGTCGAATTCTTTTCGTATTATATCTTCTCGTGAAACCTCTTTCATAGTCACGAAGTTCTCCCGTGTTTTATGGAAAAATAAAAATAAAATTAAGGAAAAAAAAAAAAGAAGAAGGAAAAAAAGAAAAAGAAAAAAAAGGAAAAGAAATATAAAAAGGAAAAATAGAAAGGGGAAGGAACGTAGGAAGATAAGAAAAAGCCTAACGTTTCGAGAAATAGAGACAGACAGACAGACAGACAGAAAGACAGACAGACAGACAGGCAGAGAGAGAGAGAGAGAGATCGATAGATCGCAGGTGGATCCTTAGAGATTTAATTGGCATCCTAATAATCCAAAGTTACCTTCTGCCAATGATAAAACGAGAAAACATATAAATAATAATAATAATAATAATAATAATAATAATAATAATAATAATAATAATAATAACAATAATAATAATAATAGGAATATATAGGAAGAGTGCGAACAAGTATATATATATATATATATATATATATATATATATATATATATATATATATATATATGTACACAAAAAGGAAAAAAAAGGAGGAAAAGAAAGAAAGAAAGAAAGAAAGAAAGAAAAAAAAAAAAACTTTAGCAGCCCATTGTAGTCGTATAAAACTGCTTAAGGCCTTTGAAGAACGATCTGTAACGAGAACGTGAAACCTTTTACATTCTGGGCTTCACCTGCCCGCGGGCAGTAACAAGGACCCTCATCGAAAAAGCTGGTCCAAACCTCCTAACAAGCTTTTGACAACAACCTTATACGATTTTCTAGATCGAGAAATACAGGATTTTGGTTGCCCCGAAACATTCTCGTACGTGACTTTGCAAGAACCGTAGGACGAGAACGACTCGTGCTATAGATTTCGTTGTCTCTCTCACTCTCTCTCTCTCTCTCTCTCTCTCTCTCTCTCTCTTTCTCTCTCTTTTACTTTTCTTTACGATACGCGAAAATATTGTTATAAATAAATCCCTAGAATGACGATGCTTTTTCCTTTCAAAATTTTCAACGATTTGATCTAGGATAGATGAAACATTTTTAAACGCATTCGAATACTTTCTAAACGTATTAATAATAAATCGATTATTTTTACGTTCGATCCTTGACTAATCCCTCCCCTCTCCCCCTTCCTTCTCCTCCCAAAGATAAAAGAAAAGGAAAAGAACTAAGAGAATGTCCGAGAAAAAGAAATGGATGAAAAACGAAAGAAAAAGAGATGTCCGATTAATTTTGCGATACCGAAAAAAAAAAAAGAAAAAAAAAAAAAACAGAAAAAAAGAAAAAAGAAAAAGAAAAAAGAAAAATCACGATCATTCCTTTTCACGATGTCGACATTTCCCCATCTTCATCCTTCTTTTTTCTTTCTTTTGTTTCTTTCTAATTAATAACAATTATTTGCGTTAGATAAGAACAAGATATTTGTAATCGACTTAAATAAGGATTAACATTATTTCGTACGTTTCAAATAAGAATTTCTCTCAAAATTTCTTCTGGACCAATTTAAAAAGGAGAAACGAAAAGAAAATTATTATTAACATAGATAACTTTACGAAAGGTTACAAGAAAGAGATACAGGATTGGGTATAGTTGGGATTGGGGGCTTTGGGGGTTTTCAGGGGTGATAGGGTCAACGGGTGTATACGACGATGAGTATGAGTTGGTCCAGCGTAAATAATATTCGTTTATACTTTAGATAGACGTACACACAGTTAGGCGAGACACGCGACTAGGCTTACACCCTCGCACAATGGGAAAGCTACGACCTCGTTAAGGGGATCAGCTGCTACGTATTGTCGCCTCTAACAAGCACTAAATAGAAGTATATAGAGAGAGAGAGAGAGAGAGAGAGAGAGAAAGAGAGAAGAAGAGAGAGAGAGAGAAAGAGAGAGAGCAAGAGAGATGTATAAAAAAAAAAAAAAAGACAAGAAAATTTTTCTTATAGAAAAATAATCTCTAAATAAATATGACTTAAAGTACTTATGTATTCGATCTTTTTTTTCTTTTCTTTTTCATTTTTTTAACTCGTCAAGTTTAACAACAACAACAACAACAACAACGACAACAAAACAGCGAAGGATCATTTTAAGAATTCATTCTCACGATCTAATTAATATAAGAATTTTGTAAATAAATGAAAAGGAAGAGGACAAAATGAAGTATATATAATAATAATGATAATATAAGTATACAATAAATAATAATAAAATATTTGAAAAGTTTATTTAATGTATATATATATATATATATATATGAATCTCTCTCTCTCTCTCTATCTCTTTCTTTCTTTTTAACACATAAATACAAACATAAACACACAAACATATATATATATATATATATATATATATATATATATATATATATATATATATGTGAGAGAGACTCGTGCCAAAAAAAGGTGGAGCAAGAAAAGCGATAGATTTGTATCACAAATCTTTCACAATACTAACCTTTCTATCCCTCTTCGACCAAATAGAAAAAAAGAGAGAGAGAGAGAAAGAGAGAGGGAGAAAGAGAGAGGGAGAGAGAAAGGAAGAAAAAAGATTTTCTGTTTGTTAAAGAAAAAAGCTGCGGGGTGTCTTGGAAACGGGGTATATCACCCCGGCATGTTGGACTACATGGTATGAAACGGGGCAAAGAGAGAGAAGAGAGAGAGAGAGAGAGAGAGAGAGAGAGAAAGAGAGAGAGTTGTTGGTAGGAACGTTAAGGGGCTTCCAATAGAAGTAACGAGGTAAAGAAGCTAAAAAAGAGAAAGAGAGAGAGAGAGAGAGAGAGGTAGAAAAAGAAGACAAGAGAAGCTTAGATGTTAGGGTGAAGTGGAACGGGGACGGGGGTGGGTGGTTGAAGGATATGAAGGGGTGGTTATTAACTCGTCCAACAGATGTCTCACCGCGTGAACTCGTCCTTTAAATACCTAATGGCACCCTCCTACCTTTGATACTTTTACATTCTAGCAAATCCAATTGCAATCCCTCCTATTCTACGATTTCTGCGGAATACGAACACATATATATATATATATATATATATATATATATATATATATAGGATGTCCAAAAATTATGGGACAAATATCGTGTTCATTGCTGTGATTAATTGAATGAAAAAAATTAATATAAATTTAAATCCATAAATAAAAAAGATATATGACTTTTAAAAGATATTTATGATTTATTATGAGGAATTATAAGAATTATTCGATATATTTTACTCGTTGAATTTATATTGATCGTCAAATTTGTAATATTCAAATATTCCAATAACATTAGAAATCAATATTAAATCCATTTCGATTATATCCACGAAAATTCATTTTCCATTATTACCATATTTTTATAAATCAAATCTTTGGCTTTGTTCTTATAAAAAAATGTTCAAAGGCGTTAAGTCTAGTGATCTAGAAGATCCAATCTATGACTGTTGCAAAAAAAAAAAAAAACAATAAATCATTAATTCGACGAATGGATATAAATCATACATATAATAATTTTAAAAGCATATACATATATATATATATATATATATATATGTCTTCAATAAAACAATTTTTGTATCAATCACTTGAACATTTTTCAATTCTATTGATCACGCTAATATACAGATATAACTTTTAGTCACTATACTTTTTTCTTTGAGACACCCTGTATATAAACGATACATAGTAGATATATAGGCGTGAGAGGTTTAACAGGGGGTGCCGTTTCTCAAGCGGGATTGTATTTTCCAAGTGGAATACTCTTCGACGATAAGTAACACGCGATACATACAATTCCTCGATAATGATCCAGCAAAAATGAATTTGATCGATCGATCGATCGACCAACCGAACACCATCATTGATCTTCTTTACCCTCTTTTATTCAACATTAATTGAACCGTGTTTCTGCCGATTGATTTTATTTTTCTTATAGACGTTCGTTCGTTCGTTCATTTATTTGTTTATTCATTCATTTGTTTGTTTATTTTTGTGATTTTTGTATCGTATCATTCGATCATTGGCGACGATAGGATTTATTTTTTTATTTATTTTTATTTTTTTCTCTTAACTTGTTGCAAAACTCGACAATTTTTTTTTCATGCAAACGAAATCGTTATTGATTTTTCTAATCTTTTATTATTATTATTATTAAAAGTTTTAGGAAAATTAGGAAAGATTTGTTTTCTAGAAAAAAAAAAAAAAAAAATAAAAAAAAAGGATATCTATAAATGATTATATATTATATTAGGGTGTGTGTTATACGCTCAATGTGTGTGTTTTAATTGGTCGTTTGAATTTCTTTCTCTTTTTTTTCCTCTCTCTCTCTCTCTCTTTCTTTTTTTTTTCTCTCTCTTGACATCGGCACGCGATCGAGTCCTTATGGCAATTACGTATATACGAAAGAATGTTCCTTTTGGCAAAAGGTGAAGATCTTCTTTTTCGAACATATAACGTACGTCATACTGACTATTCTGACATGTACAAACTAATTAGTAGCTATTCCGGAAATAAACTTTTAAATATATACAGGCAGAAGTATGTGTAGAAATTCATTCGGAGGGGGGGGGGGTAGGGAGGGAGGGAGGAAAAAAATTTATTATCCGATCTTTTTCCTTTAATTTGTCTTTATTTTTATGAAGATAAGAGAAAAAAGAAAAAAAAAAAAAAAAAAAAAAAAGAAAAAAAAAAATAGAAAAAGAAAATACAATAAATAAATAAAAAGAGAAATCATTTTACGAATACGTTTACATATTAATATTCAATTGAAAATAATTCTTAATAACGTTATTAAAATACTATACAAATTGAATATAGAATTGAATCTTAAATATATCTCTGTATATTAAATACAAATGCACGTTTGCCTAATTAATCAATTTTATATACCATATACAAATATATACCTACAAATATATATATATATATATATATGTGTGTGTGTGTGTGTGTGTGTATGTCTATGTATATGTATATCTATTTTTATTATTTTTTATGATAGCTCTCGGTATCTCTTTTTCTTAAACGATAAAATAAAAGCGAAGGTTTTGTATAACTAGAATTACAAACGATAGAAATACGGTCAGCTAACATTGAAATTTATTTTAAGAAACGTGCTGCTGTTCCTCGTGCTTCTCAATCCCTTCGAAGAAAATCTCAACGACATCGTTTTTCAATGGTACACTATCGTCCTCTCTCTCTCTCTCTCTCTCTCTTTCTCTCTCTTTCTCACTATCTATCTATCTATCTATCTATCTATCTGTCTCTTTTTAACCAAAAAGATTTTCCTTCCTCTTGGTTACAACCATAGATGATCCTACTTGATCTACGATCTACCGTCGGAGAAAGTTGTAAATAGGCCTTCTCATTCTCTCTCTCTCTCTCTTTCTCTCATCCTCTATCTCTCTCTCTCTCTATCTCTCTCTCTCTCTCTCTCTCTCTCTTTCTCTCTTTTTCTTTTGGAAGTCTCGCTTTTCACAAGAGTGCAAGGTGGCTCGTGTCACGTCGACGAGCAATACAAGCATACGTATGTATGTACGTACGTAATATGTTTCTTTGGTCTTTACGAAGGATTATGTCGTGTCCGACGAAACGTAAAACGATATTCGTAGAATACCAGTAGAGTTATATATCGGTTCCGGTCTATGAATATAGAAAGGAACAGGTTTTCGAGAAACAACGGTCTTTTCCTTTTTTCTCTCTTTTTTTTCTTTTTTTTTTTTTTTTTCAGTTTCTTTCTCTTTTCTCTTTTCTTTTTTCTTCACACGCTTTTTTTTCCTTGTCTCTTCCCTTTCCCTTCCCACCCACCCACCCACTCACACATCTTTGTCACCTCTTTTTCTTTCCGTTTACAACAAATAAAAAAAAAAAAGAAAAAAAAAAAAAAGAAGGGAAAGAAAAAATTATCTCTTCGATACATCCCTTTCGTATATATTCGATTCAATTTTAAAGGAAAACTTTTTCAATCATATATATATATATATATATATATATATATATATAATATATGATATATAATTGAGCTCGATTTATCTAATATGTGATATAATGAATATTATCTAATATATTATATGATGAGTATATATTATAATATATGATATAATTCATCTCGATATATATATATATATATATGTATGAATGTATGTAGATATAATTAATTTTACTTTAATAATAAATAATAAATTTACTTTAATAATATTATTTTATTGGAAACTATGAAACGGGCGTTAAATAAGAATAAAAAACGAAACAGAAACGCCCGTTTCATAGTTTCCAACTTAATATATCTACATATATATATATTTATGTAGATATAATTAATTTTATTTTAATAATAAGAGATGATAATAAAAGAGACTTCAATGCTCGTCTAATAATCATTCACATTAGACAAAATTAAAATTCATCATGTAGAATATTATTAGAATATAAATAATATTAATGGAATTAGAATTTAAATGTTACAAAATTTTACACGCGCATACCTAAACTCTATAATTCTTTTAATACTCTGTAATTTTTTTAAATAAAATATATTTTATTTAAAATGTACATAAATGTAATTTATATTATATTTATCAAGCGAAGAAAAATTAAAAAAAAAAAAAAAAAAATAAATAAATAAATAAATAAATAAAGAGAAAAAAGAAACGAACAAAGCAAAACAAAAGTTAATGAAACATTAATAAAAAAAAAAAATTGAATAAATAAATAAATAAAACAAAACGAAAATTATAAGAAGCCAAATTTATGGATAATCTGTAAAATATTTATCTATAAAGAAGGAAACAAAAATTTAAGGAAAAAGAAGTAAAAAAAAGAAAAAGAAAAAAAAAAAAGGAAAAAGAAATAAATAAATAAAACGAAACAAAACAAAAATTACAAGAAGTGAGTTCACACATATAACTTATAATATATTTATCTATAACGAAGAGAGAATGATTGAGAAAAATTGAGTAGAAAATAAATAAAAAAAGGAGAAAAAAGAAAAAAAAAAAAGAAGGGAAGAAACAAGAAGAAACAAGAAAAAAAAAAAAAAAAAAAGAAAAAAGAAAAAAGGAGAAAAAAGAAGAAACGTCAGAAAAATTATAATAAACTAGTTAAAATTGGTGATAGAAAATGGGGATATGAGTGAAGGGTTGTGTGTGTGTGAAGAAGGTTGAAGATTTGGCACGTGGACATGGTCGATAATTATTGGTTTAAGTGACAAGAGAGTAGAAGAGGGATGAGGAAACATTCGTTTTCAGTTTGACGTTGCCATTTCGTTCCCCGCTGTGAATACCGATGGAGGATTTACAGAAAGACGATAGTTACATGGATGGAAGGAAATAAAGAAATAAAGAAGGAACGAAGGAAGGAACGAAGGAACGAACGAACGAACGAAGGAAGGAAGGAAAGAAAAAAGAAAGAAACGCAATATGCTGGTTGCTCGTAAAAATCAATCTATTCCCTCCCACCTCGGCAGAGAAAAGCGGTCACAGTTAGGTAGGATACTGTTAACGCAATTCGCAATTTCGAGGTATATGAACGGCTCACACCAGGACGCTATTGATCATTTTGAAATTTATTTTTACGAACGTATAGCGTATGGTATGGATCCTTGAGAGGAGGTCAAATAGAACGGAGATGAAATGGGAGAAAAAAAGAAGGAAGGGAATTTAGGATCTATTCTTCTAATTTTTGTGTTCTTCCTGCGGCGCGACAGTTTTCCGACTAAAATAAGACAAATCTTATCTCATTTTTCTCTCTCTCTCTCTCTCTCTCTCTCTTTGTTTCATCTATTTTTCTTATTTATTTTTTATAAAAATCCATATCTTGTTCATATCTCTCATTAATCTCAATAATATCGGACTATTCTCGTGGAGGTGGTGGTGAAAGGGACGAGAGATAGGGTGGAGGTGTCGATTGGATCCCCTCCCCCCGTCGAAAAAAAAGAAATTCTATTTTTTCTTTCCCTCTCTACTTTTTTTCCTTCCCTTTTTCTCTTCAAAGATACCTCGGATGCGAACGTCATTTCTTTTTTTTTTTTTTTTTTTCTTTTTCTTTATTCCTTCCCTTCTCGTTTTCTTTTCTTTTTTTTCTTTCTTCTTTTTTCTTTTCTCTTTATCTTTTTCTTCATCCCTCCTCGATGAGAAAAATAATAATAATCATCGTACGAATTAATAATTCATATTAAATTAAAATTAAAATTTCTCTCGTTAGAATGATTTAATAATAAAATAATAAAATATAATAATATTATCGTTAAAATTGACGATAAATATAATTTTTAATAATATTTCATGAAATAAATAAAATTATATATAATATATGATCGAATACGTAAAGAAGAATCATCGATACTTTTTCTATCTGTCTTTAATCTACAATAGTTAGTTACATCAATCTAAATTAACTTATCTAATTTAACTTACCTAAAAGAAATAATTGAAATTTATAACGTGAACGAGGAAGTAATTTAAACTGAGGTTAAAAAGATCCCAAAATGTAAACCACTCTCGATGATTTAGAATATTCTTTTCTAAGGGTTAGCACGAGGCAAAAGACCAGCCAACCAACCAACCAACCAACCAACGAACCAACCAACCACTGAACCATCTGGTACAATGGTACGGATTGACGGGACAAAACACGAGGAACAACGATTATGTATCGTTTGAAAATGGTCTCCGTTGGTAAATGGCCGGTCACCGGTTTCGTTTGATTTCGTTTCGTTTCTTGAACGGACACACGCGGATAAAGAAAAAAAAAAAAAAAAAAAAAAAAAAACAGAAAAAAAAGAGAGAGAGAGAGAGAGAGAGAGAGAGAGAAGAGAAAGAGCGCGCGCGACTACCTCAAAATTCGAAAACTTCAAAACCATAAAAACGAAAGAGATATATATATATATAGTTCTAGATTTTCCTTTTTTTTCTTTCCTTTTTTTTTTTGCTTTCTTCCTCTTCACCCTTATCCCTCCTTACTACTACCTTCCATCCCTCTTTCTCCTCCTTCTACTTCTCCTTCACCTCCTCCTTCTTCTTCTTCTCATTCTACTCTTCATCTTTCTTCCCCTAATCTACCCCCCTCCCTGCCCCCGCCCCCGCCCCCCTCCCCATTGATTCGAAACACGAGCGGCTCGTGCTACCTACAGTAGTACAACTGTACAATATCACTGAGACTGACCTTTCTATTCAGTTTCGTATAATGGTCCTAAGAAACGACTGAGATAGAGATAGAGAGAGAGAGAGAGAGAGAGAGAGAGAGAGAGAGAGAGGTTAAAGGTGATTGTGAGAGAAAGAAACATTTTCTCGCGATAGATCATTTCTATCGTTTGATATAATCCAACGTACTACTCTTCGTCGAATTCCCATCGAATGCTTGTAACTTTGAAAACTTCGAAGTTAACTTCGCGAAGTGTTTGAAAGGAGGAATTTTTCTTTTTCTTTTTCTTTTTTTTCTTCTGCTTTTTTTTTTTTTTTTTCTTTTCTTCTTAGTTCCTCAAAGGATCTTCGTTTTCCACGTTCTCTCTCTCTCTCTCTCTCTCTCTCTCTCTCTCTCTCTCTCTATCTTTTTCTCTTTTTTGATTTTCGTTTCTTTTTTTTTTTTGAAATCTCTTTTATCCTTCGATTTATTAATTTTTCACGTTAATATTGTAATTGTATTTTATTCAATCGTTACCGCGATATAATGAAGAACGATCGTAATCAAATGTAAAAAAGAAAAAGAAAAAAAGAAAGAAAAAGAAATAAATAAAAAAAAAAAAAATAAAAGAGTGTTATAACAAAAGAAAGAAAAAAAAAAAAAGAAAAAGAGAAAAAAAGAAAACAAGAGGAAAACAAAAAAGTTTATAATCTCGTGATATTCGTATAACGTGATATTTTATCGTTTAATGCAATTGTACGAACATGTTTATAAATTTGCATGTATATGTACATACATATATGTGTCATTATATACATGCAAATAATTTTTGAAAGAAAATGATAACCACA
>NC_062211.1:1378145-1380645 GCF_912470025.1 Vespa velutina
GTCTATCTATAATCTAATCGTATATTTTCAAGCATATATATATATATATATATAATTCGTATTTATTAGTTTGTAAGTATTAGGTTGGAAACTATGAAACGGGCTTTTTTGTTTAGTTATTTCTTTTCATTCAACGCCCGTTTCATAGTTTCCAACCTAATACATTTATCTTCATGATTAACGTACAAATTAATACGCGCAATATGCGTGAGTGAAAAGAAAAAAAAAAAAAAAAAAATGGATTTCAATTGAAATCAAAATCAAAATCAAAATTGAAATCAAGACCGTACAAAGGAAAAAAGAAAAAAAGATAAGAAAAGGAAAGAAAAGGAAAGGAAAGATGGGAGAAAAAAGGAGGGGTAGGAGGAGGAGGGGGTGGGGAAGGGGGAGAGGTGAGGTGCAAAAAAAAAACTGAAGAGATAAGAGAGTGGAAGGCAAAAAAAGAAAAAGAATAAGAAGGAAGAGTAAGTAAGAGGAAGAAGAAGAAGTAGAAAAAGAAAAGAAGAAGTAGAAGAAGAAGAAGAAGAAGAAGAAGAAGAAGAAGAAGAAGAAGTAGAAAAAGGAAAAGAAGAAAAAGAAGAAGATCCTTTTTTAAGATCCTATCTTTCTCGTTAGATAAGAGAATGGCGTTTCTCCTTCGTAACACACATCTCCGATATCCGAAGCCGATCTATCCTGGGGAATTAACGAGGCGCTATAAATATTGATACGGTTCGCGAATGTCCTCGATGTAACATAGGCATAAACTTGAGATATACGATGAGTCGATCGGGGTTGGGATTGGGTTTGGGGTTGGGGGAGGTGGGTTTAAATGAGGGGATTGTAGGAGTGACGGAGAAAAAGACAGAAATAAAAGGAAGGAAGGAAGGAAGGAAGGAAGGATGGATGGATGGATGGATGGAAAGAAAGAAAGAAAGAAAGGAAGAAAAAAAAAAAGGAAAACGGGAGTGTCAGTCGTATCCCTTTATCGACGTAACCGAATGCCAATTATCGAGAAAAGGCGTTCGAGAAACGGGAAAGAGGAAACCTTATATATATATATATATATGTATGTTATGTATATATATATATATATAGTTGTGTTAGTATTAGTAGTCTTCTTCGGGTTGGATCCACGGATCTCTCGTGTGTCGTTTGCTAAAAAAGAATATAAAAAATATTAGAAGTAATAGTAATAGTTAGTGATAGTAGTAGTAGTAATTAGTGGTACTAGTAGTAGTAGTAATTAGCGGTAGCAGTAGTAGTAGTAGTCAGTGGTAGTAGTAGTAATTAGTGGTAGCAGTAGTAATAGTAGTCAGTGGTAGTAGTAGTAGTTAGTGGCAGTAGTAATAGAGTAGAGGATAACTATCGTTGGTTGCTTTATTCTCTTTTTCTTTTTTCTTTTTTTTTTTCTTTTTTTTGTTTTCTCCTTCCACTTTCTTTCTTTTTTTTCTCGTTTTCCTTCTTCTTGTTTTCCTCCTTCATTTTTTCCTCTTCCTCCTTTTCTTTTATTTGTCAATACGTAAAATGATTTAAAGATTAATGTGAGAATGATGAAGTTGTTTCGAAGGGAGAAAAAGAGAGAGAGAGAGAGAGAGAGAGAGAGAGAAAACGAAAATTAAACAAAAAAAAAAAAAAAAAAAGAAAAGAAAGAAAAAGAAAAGAACAAGATGGATATATTTCCATTTTATTTTTTGTTTTCTTGCTTTTTTCTTTTCTTTTCTCCTTTTTGTTCTGTTTTTCTTTTTCTTCTTTTTTTTTTGTGTGTATGTATGTGTGTGTGTGTGTGTGGTACGGAGAGAGAGATAAAATAAAGCGAATAGTAAATAATAATTTCGCTTTGCAAAGAAAGAAAAGAGAAAAAGATTTAATAGATAAATATAAAACGACATTCTCGTAATATTTTTTATATCTTTCTTTCTCTTTTTCTTTTTTTTTTGTTTTGTTCTTTCTTCTTCTACTTCTTCTTCTTGTCTCGAAAATAAAAACTTTGATGTTTTGAAACGAATCAGTTTCCCTTTAATAGTAACGCCGTTAAAAAAAGATTCTAATTATTGTTCTTTCGTTGTCGATTAAAAAGAAAAAAAAAAAAAAAAAAAAAAAAAAAAAAAAAAAAAAAAAAAAAAAAGAGCGAAAGAACAAAAAAGAAAAATATATATATAAAAAAAAAAAGAAAAAGAAGACAAGAAGTAATAAAGATAGAAGAGAAGAAAATCGCGTTCTTTCTCATTTATTTATTCCTCTTCTTTCTATTTTTCTCTTTCCTTCCTTTTCTTTTCATTTTTATCTTCTTCTTATTCCCATGAAATCTCACAAACTCTTTCACCCCTTCATCCCTCACTCTTCACCCTTCATCCTCACCTCCTTCGTCCCTCGGTCTTCACCCTTCATCCTCATTCCCTTCGTTCCTCGCTCTTCACCCTTCATCCCTCATTCTCTCTTCACCCCCACCTCCCTCCCCAAAGATCTAAGAAAAATATCTTTTCCATTGTCCGATCCGTTCGACGATATATTTATAATA
>NC_062211.1:1385645-1388145 GCF_912470025.1 Vespa velutina
AATTTAATGTCAATTCAAATATCAATATCATTGACATAATATAAAAAAAAAAAAAAGAAAATAATTAAATCGATCAGATATATATATATTTAAACAAAAGGAAACAAGATCATAAATAAATATACAAATAAATAAATAAATGAATAAATAACAAAATAAATAAAACAAAAAAATGAATAGACGAATAAATAAATAAATAAATAAATAAATAAATAGACGAATAAATAACAAAATAAATAAAACAAAAAAATAAATAGACGAATAAATGAATAAAATAAATAAAAATAAATAAAAATAAATAAATAAATAAATAGTCGGAAGCTTTACTTTAATATTAGAAGAATACACGGAAATATAATAGAAAGGTATCGTCAACTTTCCTCACTCTCTTCACTTCCCTTATTCTTCCGAAAACACTTCTCACCCCTTCTTTTTCATCCCTTCTAACATTTCCTCGGTCCCGGTCGTCTTCTTCGATCCTCTCGATCATTTCTCCTCGTCCAATCGAAATGTCCAAAGGAAGAAGGAAAAAAGAGAGAGAGAAAAAAAGAATGAAAAAGAAAAAAAAAATGAAAAGAAAAGAAAAGGAAAGAAAAGAGAAGAAAAGAAAAGAAAAGAAAAGAAAGATACCAAGCCGAAAATTCGTAGCTTTTCCGGAGTCTTTGTCGGGCAAATAGACTCGTTTGTTGGTCCACTTCGTGTGTATACTTGGGGGTCTACCTGACGCACGACACGAGGAGTGTCCTTCGGCTTCTGGAAAAAGTTGAAAGATAGATAGCTTGAGAGATGGAGGGCGGGGGAAGGAAGGATTGGGGGAGGGCGGGCGGGGAGGGGAGGATTGGGGCCGGGGGTTTGGGAGTGAAGAGCTGAGGGACGAGGTGGGGAGGAGGGGCCGACGAACGGGCGGATGGGTGACGAAATAATGGGAAACCAAAAAGAAGAGGAGCTGGAAGAGGAGGAAGAAGAAGAAGAAGAAGAAGAGATTTTGTACAAGAGGAACGAAGAGAAGAGATATACCAAGATAGATATCTTATTCCTTGATATACGTGTGCTTATGCATTTGTATATGTATATGTGTATGTGTGTGTGTGTACGTGTGTGTGTCTATCTAGGTGTGTATTACTTCTTTCGAAAAGGTCCGTGACTAATGCAACGACGAGTGCATGGCGAATTTAGATCAGCGGATATACTTCGAGATAATGACGTAATGAGTGCTGGGATTTTGAACATTCGATGCGCTCCTTTTGAAACTGTTCAATTGTATCTACAATACTTTCATCTTCTTTTTTTTTTTTCTTCCTTGATTTTCTTTCATTTTTTTTTTTTCTTTCTTTATCTCTCCTTCTCTCTCTCTCTCTCTCTCTCTCTCTCTCTTTCTCTCTCTCTCTCTGTCTCTCTCTTTCTCTCTGACTTTGATCCCTATTTTTTGTTATTACTTTTTTTCCTTTTTCTTAAAAATTGTGGGAAGGTATTTGAATATTTAAAAAAAGAAAAAAACAAAAGTATGTATAAATTTTTCTTGTTTGTATAAATTTATATTATTATTATATTATTATTAATTGTTATTGTTTATTATTATTATTATTACTTTTTTTTTTTTCTTTTTATTATTATTATTATTATTATTATAAATATTATTTTAAATAAATTTTGTTTTCACAGTTACGAGGCCCAATTTGTATTGACTTTTGATTAACTTTCATTTTCCCTTCCCCATTTTATTTTCTTTTTCTCTCTCTTTCTTTCCCCCCCCCCACCA
Source organism: Vespa velutina (assembly GCF_912470025.1). Taxonomy (NCBI): domain Eukaryota; kingdom Metazoa; phylum Arthropoda; class Insecta; order Hymenoptera; family Vespidae; genus Vespa; species Vespa velutina. The sequence continues at coordinate 1,387,405 of NC_062211.1, forward strand.
CCACCTCTTTTCTCTTAAATTTTAATTGATCAACGAAATTGATATAAAGTCATTTTCTTTTTTTCTTCTTTCTTTTTTCCTGTTTTCTTTTTTCAACAAGACTTAAAAACCGACGAGGATTAAAATCAATCGAAGATATCCATCGATCCTTTATTTTTTCTTCCATCTTTTCTTTTTTCTCTTTTTTTTTTATTTTTTTTTTTTTTTATTTTTATTGTTATCGTTGTTGTTCTAACGAACAGACCATTCGTTAATTCTCCGTCTGATTCGTTTTTCTTCTCTTTCTTTGTCTTTCTTTCTTTTCCTTGCTACATATACACATATATATATATATATATATATATATATATATATATATTTCTCCGTCCTATACATTGAAATTGCAGGAGACACGTGTGGAACGAGAGAACGTAGGAGGAAATGGAAGCTCATTGAATTTGTGGATCGCGACGAATGCGGTATTCCGAAACGATAATGAAGCAATGAACGTTCCGGGGCTACGATTGGTCGCGGCTGTCCACGTCTTTTATTTTCTTCCTTTTTCGTAAAGCGTGAGGAGGGACAGCGTAAAGGAAGAGAGGGAGGGAAGGGAGGTAGGTAGGAAAGGAGGGAGGATGCCACCCCACAGCAGGGGGTGAAGAGAGAGGGTGAGCGGCGAGTAAAACGTGCCTTTGACCTCGTCCCTTGCATTTCTCTTTTCCTCTTTCTCCTTTCTCTTTTCTTCTTTTTTTCTTTCTAATT
>NC_062211.1:1393145-1408145 GCF_912470025.1 Vespa velutina
ATTAAGAAGAAGATCATCAGCTGCATCAAGGTCACGTTTAGCAGCATTCAAAAGAAGTGTAGTACTTGGTGGATTATATCCAAGCCCTTATGGTCCACCAGGTTGGCCAGCGTCGCTCTATACTTTACCTTATCATTTACATCGTGCCGCGGCTGCTGGTTATCCAACGGCTACAGCGGCGGCATATTCAACTACACCAGCCGGTTATCCCAGTAGCCTTTTACCAGGTTCAGCGACGAATCCTTCCTCGACAACTACGAATGGTTTACCTTGTAAACCACAGGCTGTACCAGCAAACGCCGCACCACCGGCACATGGTGCATTCTCTATGGAAAGGTTACTACAAACACCAACCGCCGGTTATCCAACCGGGATTACCGCACCACCTGGTATTCCAGGTTCAGGTAATCCCTATGACTTTTATACCACACTAAGATCGTTGGCTGCACATCAACAACATCAACAACAGGCAGCCGCCGTCGCGGTTTTCAATCAACAAACGAGGTATCAAGTCAATCAACCGTCGGTGGTATTGAGCCAACCGACATCGAATACGGGTTCCCCGGGTAGCAGTCCTGAACCAATGTCACCGCACTCACCGCCAGTTACAATCTGTGGTAATACGATGGTACAACAAGGATCGAGACCGATTCCTCATAGTCCACCTCAATTGTTGTTAAAACCTATCACCGTTTTAACCGGAAGACAAAGCTGAATTATTTTACGTATATGAATACACATATACATATACACACACTATATATATATATATATATACATTTACATTTTTCCTCACGGAAAATGATTTCGTATCTATCAATTTTATCGTTTGTGCGCTCTTATCTTCTTCTTTTTTGGGAAAATAATTTCGCACCTTACCACCTATCATTTTTCGTGCAGGGATTATCTCTTTCTCTCTCTCTCTCTCTCTCTCTCTCTCTCTCTCTCTCTCTCTCACTCCGTTTTTTTCCTTTCTTTGTTAATTTTGTTTTTTATCTAATTTACCTTTTTTTTTTTTCTTTCAACGAAAAGAAAATTATGGTATCGCTCTCTTCTCGCGCATCTTCGCACTTATCATTTCTATCGTTTCTTCTTTTTCTTTTTGGATTATTTTTTTTTTAATTCTTCCTCTCACTCTCTCTCTCTCTCTCTCTCTTTGTCCTCTATCCTATCTATTTTATTTTATTTTGTTTTATTTTAATTTAAATCATCGAGTCATACGTACCTGTAAATACGAATTGTAATATATACATATGTAGTATATGTAAAAGTTTTCGTTTTATCGCTCTTTTTTTTTTCTTTTTTTTCTTTTTTTTTTTTTTTCTTTCTCCTTTAAAAAGGCATAGGATAAGAAAGAAAAAAAAAAACCTTGACGAGATTATTTTCTATCGAGACAGTCATTATAATGCAAATATGTATTAGTAGAGTAATATAATATTTGTAAATAGATATACATATATATATATATTTATATATATATATACATATATATATATATATATATATTAATTATTATTACTATTATTATTATTATTATTATTATATAAAAGTAGTCATTAAGTTCGAGATATCTCGTTACCAATTTCATTTAGTCTAACTTCGATCGACGAATTAAAAATATCTGATGATAGTGTTGACAAAAAAAAAAGTAAACAAATTCGTCAATCCTGTTATAGATATATGCATATATATATATATATATATATATGCATATTGTGTACATAGAAACAAAATAAAATAAAAAAAATACATTAACACAGAGGAAGAGGAAGAAAAAGAAGAAGAAGATAATGAAGAAGAAGAAGAAGAAGAAGATGATGATGATGATGATAATGATGATGATGATGATGAGAGATTATTGTTATTGTGCTAAAGATGTATTATAAATTACTGCATATATGTGTATTATATCTTGGAAGGGGAATATGTGAAATCGAAGAGCAAAGAAAAGAAATGCGAACAAATAAAAAAAGTAAACAAATGAAGAAAATAAATGGGCGGGGGGGGGGGAAAGAAAAAAAAAAAAAAAAGAAAAAAGCAGGAAAAAAATTGAAAAAAAAAAACGAAAAAGAAAAAAAATTATAAAATAAAGAAGGATAAATAAGAAGGAAGAAATGAACGAATTCTATCATTAGTCTACGCAAACATATTGACAATGTGTGTATGGAAATACGAAAATAAATGTTCTCAACACCTTTTTGTAAAAAAAAAAAAAACAAAAACTATGTCTAATATATTTTATACCCTAATACATATATATATATATATATATATATATATATATATATATATATATATATATAAATTATATATCGATCCATTCTAATCCATTCTAATCCTTGGAATAAAAAAAACCTAACTTTAAATCAAACTTTTTTGACACACACACACACACACACATACACACGCACGCGTAAAATAAAAAAATCATTAATTCATAAAAAAGTTTAACTAGAAATTCTTAAACGTTCGTTTAAATGTTAATACAAATTTTATTACATACAACACTATGTAATATAATATTTATTATATAAACGTGTATCTCCATCGATGTTCAATCTTACATAAATTTTATTCGATAATTTCGTTCTAAGATCGATCAAGATTTTAATGTGGACGGGCGGGCAGGGGGGAGGAACGGGCAATAATTCAATTAAAAAAGGACAAAGATTAATAATAATAATAATAATAATAACAATAATGACGGTGTATTCTTATTTGATTTTTATTAAGTTTCGTAAGAAAAGTAACAGGGAGGAAATCATCGAAATAATAAAAAAAATCGAAAGGATAATAAAATTAAAGGTTAACATCTAATTACTATTCATATCTATTTCTATCTCTATTCTATTCTATTCTATTTTACCTTTCTATCTCTCAATATATATATATATATATCTCTCTCTTTCTCTTTTTTTTTTTTATCGTCGGAGTTAATATTTAGAATGAACGAAAATGAAACGAATGGATTTGAAAAATGAGAAATTATATTATTATACCGACGGAACCATAAAATCAATGAGAAACATCGTAAACTAATTTGAACGATAATTCCTTCTTACTACTTTTGATTGTCATTAAATTTAATTAAGATCGAAGTTCATTTATATTCAATAAGGATTTTATTTTATTCTATTTGAAGGGATCTTTCTTCTTTTTTTGTTTTTTTTTCTTTTTCTTTTTCGGAAAATTGATGAAAAATTGTCGATCGTCATTCCTTCGAGCGACACTTTTCTTTTCTTTTTTTTTTTCCTCGTCATTTATTTATTTATTTACTTTTCTTTTTTATTTTTTTTTTTATTAAATATCACGAATAATTGAAGAAAAGAAGAAGAAGAAGAAGAAAAATTAAACGAAGATCTAAACAATTATCGTCGATACGATACGTAATAATAATAAAAAATATATATCGTCTTAGATACTTTTCTCTCTCTCTCTCTCTCTCTCTCTTTCTTTTTTTCTTTTTTTTTTATTTTTCTTAAATTAAATCGAATCAAGAATTCAGAAGGCGACAAAGAAAGAGAAACGATTAAACGAAGATTTACGAAATGTTGTAGGTAAGTCAATGAAATTATAATTAAAATTGAAATTAAAAAAGGAAAAAAACCAAAAGGAAAAATTGCTTCGTTCGACACAATCGATGCGTTAGATTTTTCTCTATGAAAAAAAAAAATACAAGAAAGAAAACAAATAAACAAATACAAGAAAAAATTGCGAACATCGTCGCAATTTTCTGACGTTTCGTTTTTAAATTAAGTTTCATCGAACGTAAACGAAGAAGAAAAAAGAATGAAAAAAAAAAAAAGAAAAACAAAAAGAAAAAACGAGAAAGAAAAGAAGAAGAAAACGAAAGAAAAGAAAAAAGTAACATTATACGAAGATCGAAGAAATATTCTTTGCTACAACAACAACAACAACAACAACAACAACAACAACAACAATAATAATAATAATAAATAAATAAATAATAAAAAAAAGAAAAAACAAAATCGCGTTACATTACGATTAAAGAATAACATATATACATAAATACATACATACATAAATACATAAATACATACATACATACACACATACATGCATATATACAACAAACATACATACGTACATACAATATGTATATATACATGCATGCGTAGATACAATATTTGCACGTATATACATACGTACATATATATGTACCTACACACACACACACACACACACACACATACATACATACATACATACAGACAGACAGACAGACAGATAGACACACACACATACACATATATATATAATTACATAAAATAATTTAAAAATTAAATTTATTATCGGATTAGTTTAGAACATTTGACGAGAACTTAAAGTATAAGAATGCAAAGCACGTCTGTACGGTGTGCAGGCCGCGGGTAACAATCCCATCTGGTGATCCTAACCGGTCATCTCTCTCTCTCTCTCTCTCTCTCTCTCTCTCTCTCTCTCTCTCACTGGTTTTATCTATCTATCCATCCATCCATCAATCCATCCAACCATCGAAGTAACGTAGACTACATACACAATCTCTTTCCTTCTCACCTCTCTCTCTCTCTCTCTCTCTCTCTCTCTCTCTCTCTCTCTCTCTCTTTCTGTCATTTCTTCCAGTCGGTCAGTTCGACCCTTCGAGCACTTAAACTACTCACTCTACTGTCGTAGTCGCGCGCTCGCGCGCTCGCGCGAAACGTGCGCGCGAGCATACGACGCACCATTATCTTATTTACGCCTCATTGTCTCAATGTATCATACCAATATCTCGCGGCCGCTCCTACCGAGCAACAACACGCTCTTGTATTGTATGTCCACGTGAATCTCTCTTTATCTCTCTCTCTCTCTCTCTCTCTCTCTCTCTCTCTCTCTCTCTCTCTCTCTCTCTCTCTCTCTCTTTCTCATTCTGTCTCTCTCTCTCTCTCTCTCTCTCATCTTCCACCCCCGCAATTTACCCACACATGCCAACGTTAAAGTCGAGTGTTATTCGCGTAAGCATTCTAACTAGTTAGAAGCCGAGGTACCTAAACGAAATGACGGCTAAACACTTTTTCTCTTTAAATGGTCTATCGAGAAAGAGAGATAAAGATATATATATATATATATATATATATATATATATATATATATATAGAGATGGATAGAGATAGAGAGAGGGAGAGAGAGAGAGAGAGAGAGAGAAAGAGAATTATCTCCATTCGATCTTCGACAATTTTTTCGAACGAAATTATTCAAAAATATTGTTGGAATATAATTTTCTTTGTCTTGTTTTTTTTTTTTCTCACTTTTCTTTTTTCTTTTTCGTCAAACCACCAGGACGATCCTTTCTTCATTAATCGGACGAAGGAATAAGAGGAAAAAAGAAAAAAGAAAAAAAAAAAAAAGAAAAAAGGAAGAAAGAAAGAAAAATACAAAAGCAAAAAATATAAATAAGTAAATTCAAAAGAAGAAACTTATGTCAATTGTATTAATTGTGTAACAAATTGCGATAACGTTACATTATATCGTACGATCAAAGATATTAATTATGATACTTATAATGATCAATGATATATTATGACGATTTCTATGAGAATATATATATATATATATATATATATATATATATGTATCAGATAAATTTCAATAGAGAGTTTGTAATAAAAGCGTGTAATAGAAATCAGAATATCCAGGCGGGTAGGGTTGTGGGGGCGGGTGAGAGAGGAGGGGGGGGGAAGCAATAGTGTATAGCTATATGGTTTAACGATATCTAACTTATAAACTTCATTGGCAAAGTACACGCAATGGTGTAGATCTAAATGCAGTAGCAGTTGCAGTAGATAGTAGATAGTAGTAGTAGTAGTAGTAGTAGTAGTCAGTAGGTAGTTCTTTCAGTAACACTCTAACATGTTGCATAGCATCACGTATGTATGTAACTCGCTAAGGGGGAACCACCACAGTAAACACTCTCTTTGCACTGACCAATTGCTCTACAAGTACCAAAGAGTGTTCGCGGCCTATAACTTATGTTCGAGAGATTCATCTCTATCTCTTTCTCTCTTTATCTTTCTCTCTCTCTCTGTCTCTCTCTCTGTCTCTGTCTCTGTCTCTGTCTCTGTCTCTCTATCTCTGATTCTGTCTCTCTTTCTATGTGTCTATCTGTCTATCCATCTATCTATCTATCTAACTATCTATCTATCTATATATCTATCTATCTCTCTTTATCTCTTCCTCCTTCTTCTTACTCCTTTAACTATTATTTCTAATCTCTCTATCACGACGACGCATTCTATGATTTAAGCCTTTCATATCCGTACGGAATAAATTAAATATTGTTAGAGAATTTTTTTTACTCCAACCTTTTTCTTTCTTACACGTTCTCTCCTTCTTTCCTAAGTAATTCTTTTTTTCTTTTTTTTTTTTTTTTTTCTTTCTTTGTTTCTCTTCCTCTCTTTTCTTCTTTCTCTTTTTTGTTTCTATTTGTTCTGTCTTTATTTTTCTTTTTTTTTTTCTTTTTCTTTTTTTTTTTCTTTTTTTTTCCTTGATGTCACACTTGCAAGCGCAACTATCCATAAGTTTAAAATGATTAAACGAAAATGCGAAATCGAACGATACGATCGATTTTAAAACGTCGCTTTTTTTGTCGAGTGTTTTGTTCTTTCTTTTTTTTTTCTTTTTTTCTTTTTTTTTTTTTTGGTTGTTCTTTTTTTTTTTTTACTCGTCGTACTTTTATTTACAGTTTAGAAATAGGAAAAAACAATGAAATATTCTGAATGAACAGCTGTTTCTTTTCTTTTTTCTTTTTTTTTGGTTTTTGTTTTTTGTTTTTCTTAAGATTAAAATCTCTATCTTTTCTAAAAGGGAAGTAATATTTATCATCATTTAATATTACAAAAATATTTTTTGCACTTTATATATAGCTAAATTCCATCGATGATCGAGATATATCGTCGAGATGATGATCATCTTATAATATATTTATTAGATCATCTTATAATATCTTTTATAAAAGGAAAAGAAAAAAAGAAATGGATAAAACAATTTGGAAAATATTTAGTCGAATATTTTTATTTAATTTCATTCGATGAGATTTTCTTTTTCTTTTTTTTTCTTTTTTTCTTTTTTTTTAGGCTTATCGAAATATTCAAAACATACGAAAAAATTAATAATACACATCAGTAATGCGAATTTTTGTAATAACATCGGAAGAATCATAATTCAGTCGTCTGATAATTCTAAATGATTCATATTTATCAATGATAGAAATTAATCGTAAGAACAAATTAAATCGTCGTAATCTATCGGGATCATTGTAATATGAGCAAAAGAACTTTACCGTTATTTCAAAGAATTATTTTTCAAAAAAAAAAAAAAAAAATATATATATATATATATATTCGTTCGATTCAAAAAAAGAAAAAAAAAAAAAGAGATGTCCTTGGAAGGCCATTCAAAGTTTAACAAAGCCATTGAACTTCGTTTCGAGATGATCGAAATGAAACAAGAAAATGAAGAAAAAAAACAAAAAGAAAAAAGAAAAAGAGAGAGAGAGAGAGAGAGAAAGAGAGAGGGAAGGAAGAAAACGTTAGAAGAAATTTGTCGAGTGTATTAAACGGTGTGTCGTAGAATTTGAACGGTTGAAATTCGTTTGAAAGTCATTAGCAATCCCGTCGGACGATAAACGGCGCCAAATGTAAAATCCGGAAGAAGCTCGAGCGATTATTCAGTTATATGGAGGATCGTTGATGAACGAGGACGACGATGACGACGATGACGGCGATAACTATGACGATGATGACGACGATGACGAAGAGAACGAGAAAGACGGAGAGAAGGAGGAGGAGGAGGATAAATAAAGAAAAACCCTGAAAAATCGCACGTGTAAAAAGCATTAAAGTTCGTACACGTTCTCTCTCTCTCTCTCTCATGCACATAGATTCTCTCTCTCTCTCTCTCTCTCTCTCGGCATTTTAGTAAGTAGCCGGTAACTCGCTGAATTACTTTGCGCTATTACATTATTGTCGATGTCGTCAGCGTTATTCGCAGAGTCGCTCTCGCGACTGCATAGGGTCGACACGAGGTCTTTCAGTACCCTCTTCGAAAACGTGACCGCTTTTATCTTACATTTAAATATATACGCCTACAATCGATTTCTTTCTATATATATATATATATATATATATATATATATATATATATATATATATATAAAAAATATATTATATATAAAATAAAATTAATCTGATATCGTTTCAATTAAATCGAATAATTATTATTGAATTGATAGATCATAAATAGACATTAGATCATATGGACTTACAACAACGTTAATTTACATTATTTTATCTCTATTTTGAGAGAGAGAGAGAGAGAGAGAGAGGGAGAGAGAGAGGAGGAAGGGAGAGTAAAATAAAAAAAAAGAAAAAAGGAACGATAAAGATTGTATCGCATTAATTATCATACGGAATCGTAAAATCAATCAAATTTCTCTATTTGATTTGTATGTTTCTTTTTTTTCTTTTTCCACTGTTTCTCTTTCTTTGTTTTTTTTTTTATTTTTTATTTTCTTTTCTTTATTAAATTCAAACGTCAAAACACTCGACGTAGTCCATATACTTTTTATATTTCTAATAAATTTCTCTAATCTTCGTTACTTTGATATATCGTCGAATGAAAAGAAAATTTCTTTTCTCTTTTTGATCGTTCGAAAATAAAACAAATGATTTTTTTTTCTTTTTTTTTTTTTTTTTCATAAGCAAATAATCCCATTAACTACGTACTCTAATGTATATATATATATATATATATATATATATATATATATATATATATAATATAATAAATATTTATACATTCTATAAGATTAATTTGAATTTATTATATTAAAGGGAATTATTAAAAAGTAATTTATATTTATTCCCATTGTATTTCTATGGTCTTTATTTTATGGGAGTTAATCCATTTAGCAAATATGATCGTCTCATATATACATATATACATACATACATATATATATATATATATATATATATATGTGTGTGTGTGAAGAAAAAAGAAGAGTTTATCGAAAACACAAATATATGAAAAAACAAAAAGAATAAAAAAAAGGAAAAAAGAAAAGAAAAAATAGAAGATTCAAAACTTTCATCATCATCATCATCTCTCTCTCTCTCTCTCTCTCTCTCTCTCTCTCTCTCTCTCTCTCTCTCTCTCTCTATTTCTATTCGTAGTCTGTTTACAGATGTAGGGTTGCAATACAACCACCTATGAAGAAAGAATTATATGAACGATGGTAAAGAGAATATGTTGAATCTATCCACACACACACACACACACACACATTGTACATATATATATATATATATACATATATATGTATTGTATTCGCGTCAATAGATTTCGATGCGGTGCGTTACATTATTTTCATTCGTGCGCTTATCGAAGGGTCGAAACTTTACGGGTTCGTTTTGGTCCACGAAGCTGCTCGAAGACTTGCCCGAGGGTGGTTGGAGGGTTTGAAAAAAAAAAAGAGAAGGGGATAAAAAGAGAGAAAGAGAAAGAGAGAGTGAGTGAGAGAGAGAGAGAGAGAGAGAAATCAGGGCTGGTTTCGGTTCTCGAATTCGATGGGAGATAGGAGGGGTGGGCCGGTAGTAAGGGAGGGGTGATGGTGATGATGGTTAGGGGCTTCTTTCGTACGTGCCAGACGAGATTTCTAGCCTATGGGGTTGCATCCTAGTAGCAATGGTGGTCGATTTTGTGGTTTCCTAAGTGAGAGAGAGAGAGAGAGAGAGAGAGATACATACACATATATATACGTCACGCACGTTGGTATATTTTCCTTTCTTTTCTTTTCTTTTCTTTTCTTTTCTTTTCTTTTCTTTCCTTTTTTTTTCTTCTTCTTTCCTTTCTATTTTCTATTCCATTTCAAAACGACATTTATAAACGACACGATGCATCCTTCACACGAAGAAAAAGATTCAGTTACGTCGTGAATTTCTTTCGTTTATTTTTATTTATTATATATTTTTATTCGTTCAATAAATCCACAAATAAATTCGATAAAAATTGTCCTTATTTTTAATGTTTATTAAAAATATTATTTAATTAAAAATGATTTGTTTTTCTTTCCTTTATTTATTTTTCTTTTTCTTTTTCTTTTTCTTTTTGTTTTCTTCTTACTTTCGAGGTAAAGTTTTTCCTTTTCTCTTTTTTTTTTTTTTTTTTTTTTTTTTCTTTTTTGGCTGAGAAGAGGTGACGAGATCGGTGTTTCGTTTTTCTTTCGAACGTTAATTTGTTCTTTTTCTACTATTTTTTCTTTTTCCTTGTTTTTTTCTTTTTTTTTTTTTGGCGGACAAAATTCAAAACAACTCTCTTTTAAAATTCGCATTTTGTTCGAACGAATAAATTTTCACGGAGCACAATCGAACGTGCTTTTTGATATTGTAAATTGGATCGAATCTATTTTCTTTCTTTCTATCTTTTCAAATTTTTATCGAAGAATACATTCGAATAAATCGTGATACTAACGCGAAGACAGAGAAAATTGATAGAAAAGGAAATTTTCACTGTATTTTGGATTATTTCGATTTCGTGAAAAATTCAAGGATAGACACGCGTTGGTACGAATATATATATATATATATATATATATATATATATATATATATATATATATATGCGATTCTTCAATGACGTAAGACGATGGCACTTACATTAGTCGTCGTACATATGTATTATCTTCCTATATACTATAAGCATGCATGTATACATATATATATGTATGTAGATCGGATTAAATTTGTTCTAGCGAGATCTACGATAATTTTACGCGTTTTAAAATTTCTTCGTTGAAAATCTTGTAAAATTTTTAAACGAAGTAATAAAATAAAAATTAATTTCTTATTCGATCGATTTCTATTGTCAAATCAAATTGAAAATTCAATCGAACGTTAATATTATTATTAAATAAATAAGATCACACGGATCTTATCTAATCTATTCTATTCTATGAATTTAATTGAACAGATCGTTTTCCGATTTTACATCGTTAATGACGAAGGAATGAAATGAATGAATATCAAAAAAAAAAAAAAAAACAAAAAACAAAAAAGAGAAAAAAAGCAGAGAAGAAAGAAAAAACCAAAAAAAGAATAATAATAACAATAATAACAATAATAATAATAATAATAATAATAATAATAATGCGATAGAACAAATGTATAGAATATATGAAATAGGATAAATAATAATATTAAATAGGATAGATAAATGTTCAGGTTCAAAAATAAATGAGATTAATTAGATTAGAGAAAATAGGATTGTAATCATTTTCCCAGGCGCGTATCATCAAAACAGAAGACCCCTATCCATATTCTTTCACTTAACCGAAGTCAAATCAAATAGAAAAGTATTTGAAAAGGATAGAAGAAAAAAAAAGAAAGACAGAGAAAGAGAGAGAGAGAGAGAGAGAGAGAAGAGAGAGGATAAAAGAAAAACAAATAAAACAAGGGACGAACAAACAAACAAACAAACAAAAGAGAAAGAGAGAGAGAGAGAGAGAGAGAGAGAGAGAGAACTTACACTTCAAAGACATACAATTAGAAATGAAATAGAATGAGAATGAGACGCGCTAGTGGTTAAGAAGACGGATTTATTAGGCTGTCTCTTTCTTAGACGCTAAGCGACGCGACGCGATGCGAAAGAAAGAAAGAAGAATAAAGGGGGAGGGGAGGGGAGAACTCGATGGAAGGAGAGAATGAATACAGGAGGGAGGAAGAGTGGGAGGACTTAAGGAGGTGCTGGAATATCGAATGGTGGCGACCGGAAGTGCAACGCGCTACGAATGACACTCTCGGTGTCTCTTTTTAATATTTTTTTATTTCTCATTCTTTTTATCTCTCACCCTCTCTCTCTCTCTCTCTCTCTTTCTCTCTTTCTCTCTTTGTTTCGCTTTTTAAAAAACTTATCAAGAATATTGATCAAAATTTTCCAAAGACCAGACAAAAACGGAAGCTTAGGGAAATTTTTTTCGTGGATGATTTAAAAGAAAAAAGAAAAAAAAAAACAGAAAAAACAAAAAGGAAAAAAAGAAAAAGACAAAGGAAAAAAAAGAATCGACTCTTTGAGATTCTTTCGAATTTTAATTATTATTTCCTCGTGTTTCTTTCCTTTTTTCAGATCGTTGAACCACGTAAAAAAGAAATTGAGTGGAAAAGAAATTTTTTGAAAAAAGATTTTCTGAAGAAGAAAAGAATTTTTCTTTTTTTTAACTTTCTTTCTTTCCTTTTCCCTTTTATTCTTATTTATTTATTTATTTACTTATTACTTTTTCCTTTTTTTTTTGGAATCATCTAAGAATTTTCGAACGAATGACAAATTTGTTGATCGCCTGATCAAAAAAAAAAAATAAAGATAAGAAAAAAGAGAAAAAAAAGGAAAAAAAGGAAAAAAGAAAAAAAAAATTGTAACTCTTTATTTCAAATTAATTAATTAATTAATTAATTAATTACATATATATATATATGTGTGTGTGTGTGTGTGTGTGTGTGTGTGTGTGTGTGTGTGTGTGTGTGTGTGTGTATGTGTGTGTGTATGTTGTATATATGATGTTATACGTAAATACATATATTTTATTTATGAACAAAAAAAAAAAATATATATATATATATAATTCACACAATTATTTTCTTTGCACGTAATTAGATAGGTAAGTAAGTAAAATAAGTAAATAAAATAAGTAAAGTAAGTAAAGTAAGTAAAGTAAGTACTTATTTAGATAATTCGTTAGAAATTCCAAGCGAGCTTATGTTAATCGAATCTGTAAATTTTTTTTTCTCTCTCTTTCTCTCTCTGTCTCTCTTTCTCTCCCTTTATCTATCTCTCTCTCCCTCTCTCTCTCTCTCTCTCTCTCTCTCTCTCTCTCTCTCTCTCTCTCTATTCATCTTTCTCTTTCAAGATTTTACCGCGGAAGTTTATCGTTGCCGACAATTTAGTTGGCGACTAAGAAACGAGACAAGAAAGCGACGCTTCGAGTTATTAGGACGTAAGTATTCGAAAAGAGAAAAAAAGAAATGAGAGAGAAAAAGAAAGAGAAAGAGAGATAGAGAAAGATAAAAAGAGAAAGAGAGAGACAGAGAGAGAGAGAGAGAGAGAGAGAGAGATCGTTTACATCATAAAAGATTTAATAATAAGAATAATCATTACACTTAACCCAATACTCTTTCTAATATCTAATCATCGATTATTATTATAGCTATTATTGCCATAGTTGTTTACTATTGCAGTGTTACCTCTGTTTATTTAATCTTTTTGTTAGTTTTATTATTACTGTCACTTTTATTACTGTTGTGGCTATGGTGTCTTTTTGGTTTGATGTTCCTACTACACTCGCCATGATCTTGAATGGTTTCAATTAGTGTTCGTTTAGAAGAGCAATTGTTTCTTGTGAATTCCCGTGGAAATACACACACACACACACACACACAGGGACATATTCTCTCTCTCTCTCTCTCTCTCTCTCTCTCTCTCTCTCTCTGAAATTTTTTGTCCTTTCTTTTCTTTTTTTTTTTTTTTTCTTTTCTTTTCTTTTTACACGAACCATAAGAAAAGAATTTCGATATTTCTTAATCATCATTTATTACGACCCTTCTAATATCACTGCAACATTAATGTTCGTTCGAACATACACGTAGATCTTTTCTATGGCTTTTCTATGCCAACCAAAAATAACGACGGTATAAAGGAAATTAATTAGATTCTAATGGAGGGGGTCTCAACCCGTTTAATGTATGGTTTCAACGTTGAAGAATTATCTTACGTTTGTTTACTGACAAGAAATTCGATAAGAATGAAATGTATTGAAAGGATAAGGATCGATAAGGTCGATAGAATTGATCGATCAATCGATCGATCAATCAATCGATCGATCAAGTTCATTAATCGTTGATAACATTAATTTATATTGCAACGATAATTCAATATCGATCGATTTTAAATCGAACATTTTTAACAATTTATACGATCGATTAATCAATCAACGTACTCATTGAAAAGATTTATTTATAATATCGATAAAAGATTGAACAATTTTTTTTTGGACGATTTGTGATTTATAGAATCAAATGAATCGATTAATACAATTGATTAATACAATGATTGATTAAAATAATTTTTTGATAACATATACATATATTACTATCGAATATTATTTACAATGATCTCGAAGTGTCGATCAATGATTTAAAATAATTCAAACAATCTTTCATGATATTTTATGATATTTTAATAATAATAAAATGTTATTTAATTTATCATGATATTTAATTTATAGTAAATTAAAATTATGATTAGGAATTGTTCTTCTTATTTTTTTTTGTTTTGTTTTTCGAAATCATCTAACTCGTCTCTCACACACACACACACACACACATATCGAAATTATATCGATCAAACGATCGATCGTTTCATCGCAAAATATTCAAAGGAATTCTTTTTTTTAATTCTTAACTTCCATTAATAATAATAATAATAATAATAATAATAATAATAATAATAATAATAATAATAATAATACACGCGAACCATTTAAAAGTGTATTAATTAATGGTATAGATAAAGGGAAAAAAAAAAAAGAAAAATATTCTCGTTGATGAAAGCACCAAAAGAATGAGACAGAGAAAGAGAGAGAGAGAGAGAGAGAGAGAGAGAGAGATCGTTCCCTTCAAGGCTCGTTGTACTTCCTGCTTAAAGGACTAGCTCTCTCTCTCTCTCTCTCTCTCTCTCTCTCTCTCTCTCTCAAGTGCGCGCGTTTCGTGAACGAGAGAGAATAGGATAGAAGATGCGACACTGAAGAATGAGAGAAAGAGAAGGTGAATTAAACTACAATCAAGACTCTCGTGTCTTTGTAATTCGTCTCCCTTTTTTCTTTTCTCTCTCTCTCTCTCTCTCTCTCTCTCTCTCTCTCTCTCTCTCTCTTTCTCTCGTTCTCTTTTTCTCTTTCTATCTCTCTCTCTTTGGAAC
>NC_062211.1:1415645-1418145 GCF_912470025.1 Vespa velutina
ATTGATATAATTGTCCTATCGATTTTAAGGATGTACGTATAATGAAACATTCGAATTATATATATATACATGTATATATATATATACATGTTTTTGTTTGCGTAGTAACACTTCTTAAATAAATAACGACAATATGTATGTACATAAGTATCAATATTATTATTTTATTTTATTTTATTTTTTATTTTTTTTTATTTTTTTATATAACGCACGATAAATTTCATATAATACTATTTACTATATATTATTATTATTATTTAATACTACTTGATATATTTTATCTGTCCTGATATTTCTTTTCCTTTTTTTTTTTTTTCTTTTTTTTTTTTATGTGTAATATTACTTTTCCTCGTAAGCAATGACTAATATATAATTAGATGTACATACATTAGATGTCATTTTTTAATTAAGAGACATATATATATATATATATATATATATATATATATGTATACATAAACGTCTAACGATGGAACAATTTGACTTTTTATTTTTTGTTTTTTTTTTTTTATTCTTTTTTTATCTCGAAAAGTAATACAAAGTTCGAATTTTACATTGTAAGCCTTAGCATCGATAATACAATTGTATCAATAATAATAATAATAATAATAATAATAATAATAATAATAATAATAATAATAATAAAAATGAATAAATGAATGAATGAATGAATGAATGAACATATATGTGGATACAGTGTATACGTACAAAAAAAAAAAAAAATACATTGTCGAAAATTAATACACTCATATAAATCATAAAAAGTGTTTCAGATGAAAATAATCGGTCGAGATAGATATTAGGATTTTTTTTTCTTAGGCTAAAAAGAAAGAAAAAAAGGAAAGAAAGAGAGACGGACAGAGAGAGAGAGAGAGAGAGAGAGACAGAGACAGAGACAGAGACAGAGACAGAGAGAGAAAGAGAGAGAAAGTAAAAGAAAGAGATTCGCGAACGATTTAACTTTCGATCGAGTTAGGACAACGATAGAAGGGATAAATAACAAATGGCCAACAAACTTGACGAAGAGAACAATGGATCGAATTAAAGTCGTCATGGGAAAGCTCTAACCTCTTACGGTCCAACGCACTCGGATCTCTCTCTCTCTCTCTCTCTTCATTATTCCCCCATATCATTGATGCGTACTATACCTACAATATATACATATATATATATATATATATATATATATATATATATATAAATGTATAGAGGCAACCCCTATCCATAGCTTGTGTCACGTGAGTCCCTCCCCCCCTCACTAAACACACTAAACCATTTAGCTGTGGCATCGATGATGATCCTCAACGACATCGGATCTATACATCTATATAATAGAGATTTATCATGACGCTTCCAGTACGTTCGAATGATGATGATCCTCTTTGATGGATCAAAGAAATGTAACAAAAAAAAAAAAAAAAAAGAAAAAGAAATTCATAAGAATAAAAAAAGGAAGGAAATGAAAAGAAAAAAAGAAGAGAGAGAGAGAGAGAGAGAGAGAGAGAGAGAGAGAGAGAGAGAGAGAGAGATTGGAAATTATCGCGCGAGAAAAAAAGAGAAGTACGATTAATAATTTGTAAAATGAAAAAAAAAAAAAAACAAACGAAAAGAAAACGTTTTCAAGCCTTATCGTTAATTAATTATTAATATTAATATCGTCGTATTCTCAATCGTTATCAATGATCGAATATATTCAAACGTTTGATCGAAATTCGTTCGAAACAAAAAAAAAAAAGGATAAAAAAAAAAAACGAAAAAAGAATAAATAAATAAATAAAATAGATAAGAAAGTTTTATTAAAATTTATTTGTTAAATTTCAGATTTGTTCTATTTCAATAAAATTTATTATCCACTCTCTCTCTCTCTCTCTCTCTCTCTTTCTCTCTCTCTCTTTCTCTCTCTCGATACATACCTTAATAAATATAATAATAAATTGAACAAATTCAATTCGTGATTGAGTTTTGAAAAAGAAAAAAAACGAGAAACGAAATAAGATTAGTCTAGGGAAAGAAAAAAGTAAAAGAAAAAAAAAAAAAAAAAAAAAAACAAAAGAAAAAAGAAATAAAAAAACAAAAAAGAGAAAAAAAAAGAAGAAAAAGAAAAAAGAAAGAAATATCCAAGTGAAATCGAATTCGTCGAAAAACAAATCATCGTGCAAATTTCGATCGAAAATCATCTCTCTCTCTCTCTCTCTCTCTCTCTTTTTATTCCTAACATTCTAAATAAAGAAGAAAAAAAAAGGAAAAAAAAAACAACAACAAAAAAAAAACAAATATGTATTTAATCCCTTTAAATTTAAAGATCATCGATAGCCTTTAATGACACATCAGAATCACCTTCGAAGATTACAATTAATCCTACTCGAGCAATTGTAATTAAAAGAAGAAGAAGAAGAAGAAGAAGAAGAAGAAGAAGAAGAAGAAGAAGAAGAAGAAGAAGAAGAAGAAGAAAGAAAGAAAGAAAGAAAAGGATAAAAATGATGAATAATTAAATGTTTAC
>NC_062211.1:1422985-1442985 GCF_912470025.1 Vespa velutina
GAGAGGGAGAAAAAGAGATAGACAGAGGGAGAGAATATATATATATATATATATATATATATATATATATGTATCTTCTTCGTGTCGCGTGGCCCCCACACGTTTAATCTCTTATTCTCTGTGTGTCTCTTCTCCCTTCGACTGGAATTAACCTCTCTACATTGGGATTAAAAAGCGGATATATTAATTTGCCCCGCGTTCTCTCATATTCCTTACTTACTTACTTACTTACTTACTTACTTACTTAGTTACTTAGTTACTTACTCGCATCTATCCTTTTCGTTTTCGTTTTAATTTTCGTTTTCGTGGCTCGCGCGCTCGCTCCCCCGTTATTCGCTCGTGCGAGTTAACGCACGAAATTTTTTTCATAGTATCTTCCACTATCCCCCCCCCCCCACCCAATATATCCCTCTTATTCCTGACCTCACCACCCCCTCCCCCCACCACCACCACCACCACCACCAACTACCAACCACCACCACCACTCACTACTCACCAGCTTGCCAACCACTATCTCTTTCTCTTTCTCTTTCGCTTTCTCTTTCTCTTTCTCATCTTCCTCCATCCTCTCATCCATCGTATCATCACCATCACCACTATCTCATGCTCTTAACTACGATAACAACAACGATTTACGTGGACCGAAAACGATTTGAATAAGTGTCCAGAATCACTCTTTAACATTCGATCTTAATAGCTTCTATTAGATTTGGTTTGGGTTCCCTGTAATTTCTTTTCTCTTTTTTTTTTTTTCCTTTCTTTTTTCTTCTTTCTTTTCCTTTTTCCTTCCTTCTTTCTTTCTTTCTTTTTCTTTTTTTTCTTCTTCCTTTTTCTTTTTTCTTTTTTTTTTTTTTTTGTTTATACTTATTGATATAATTAATCGATATATATTTATATATGTTATTTATATTATATAATATTAAATGATTTTGTGTTAAATCGATAAAAAAAAAAAAAAAAAATAAAGAAAAAGAAAAAAGAATTAAAAAAGTAAAATATTACGTACGAGAAAGTAAATTTTGTTGTCTTCTTTTCTTTTTTTCGTTATTTTTTTTTTTTTTTCCTTTTTTTTCTTTTTTTCTTTTTTTTTTTAGGATAGATCGATATATGATCATTAATTGAAGAATAATATTACATTATTCATTAATTCAATAATATTATTATTTATATTGTATATAAAATTTGTTTATATATATATATATATATATATATATATATATTTATAAAAATATATATGTAAATTGTTTAATATATATAAAAAATGCATTGATATTATTACATTATTACAAACAGTTGCAATAAATTATAATAACATTTAGTGATAATCGAAGAATTCTTTTTTATATATTTACATATATTACAATTAATATATATCGTTACATATATACATATATGTATATATATATATATATATATATATATATATACGTGCAAGAATAAGCAAGAACAAAACTAAAAGAGATACAGAAAAAGAAGGAAAAAAAGAATGAAAGAGAGAGAGAGAGAGAGAGAGAGAGAGAGAGAAAATAGAAAATACATCGCAATAATGTACGGGTAGAAATCGATCATTCGTTAGCCTTTTGAATAGTCAGGTATCACATCATACTTAATTTACATACGAATAATAAAGACGGGGTAGTAAAGAGAGAAAAATTTCAAACGTCACGTGTAACGAATCACTTTTGCTTACAATCTCTCTCTCTCTCTCTCTCTCTCTCTCTCTCTCTCGCTCTCTCTCTTTCCCTCTCTCTCTCTTTTTCATTTTACTCTTCTTTCTCACAAAAGCCTATGTATATGTCACATGTTCACATATGTGCATGTATATACATACGTGGGCATTCGTAAAAAAAAAAAAAGAAAAAAAAACACTTTTTCCATAGGTCTTCTCCTTCTTCTTCTTATTCTTCATCCTTTTCTCTCATCTTTATATTTTTTTCACTATATTCTTTTTCCTTTTCCTTGTTTTTTTCTTTCTTTTTTCTTTTTTTCTTCTCTTTTTTTTTTTTCGTTTTTTTCCCTATTCTTTTTCTTCTATTCGTACGGCTGTTAAAGCCGAAGAAACGAACGAAGTAAGTCACCCTTCTTCTTGAGGAAGGCTTTCTCAAGATTGTCTTCTGTCTTTCTGTCTGTCTGTCTGTCTGTCCGTCCGTCTGTCTGTCCGTCCGTCTGTTCATCCCATTCGTCTGTCATTGGAATTTAAAATGCATCTAACGTTGAACATGTAACTTCTCTTGCTAGCGCACGCACCTGCATCGTTCTGCTTGCACACGTGGAATTTCAAACGTTACCACTGATCAAGCTCGTCGTTTACGAGAAGCGATCCTGATCTCTTCATTCGATCAAGGACGCCATGAGAAAGAATTAAATTCATTCGATGGGGAAGGGGGATGAGGATCTTGACACGGGTAATGCCGAAGTAAAAATAATAATAATAATAATAATAATTATTATTATTATTATTATTATTAATAAATTAATATATAATAATTGTATAAAGTAATTATAAATATTATAGATAATTATTATTATTATATTGATATATAATAATTATTAGATGCAATAATTATTATATATATAAATATATTTATTATAATAAATATATTCGATGTATAATAATAATATATAATAATAATAATAATAATAATAATTATTATTATTATTATTATTATTAATATTAATAAATTAATACATAATAATTGTATAAAATAATTATAAATATTATACATAATAGGTATTATTATATTGATATATAATAATTATTAGATGCATTAATTATTATATATATATATATATAATAATAATAAATATATTTGATGTATAATAATAATATATACAATAATAATATTAATTATTATTATTATTAATAAATTAATATATAATAATTATATAAAGTAATTATAAATATTAAACGTAATTAATATTATTATTACTATTGCTATTATATTAATATATGTATTTATTAAAAATAATTAACATTATTATATTAATAATATATTAATATGTAAAAATTATATATATATATATATATAATTAATTATTATTAATAAAAAGAAAAAAAGAGATCGTAATTAGCGCGTATCACATAAAATAATAACAAATTAGATATTTATTAAAAAATCGTTTCGATCATTTTTCTATTCTTTTTCTTTTTTCTTTTTTCTCTTCTCTTTTTCACATTCGATGACACGAATTCTTTCGTTAAAAGGATCATCGATCATGGACAAGATTATTTTAATGCGAAATAATCAATATCACGAACATAGACGACAGCTATACGTAACCCTAAGCGATATACGAATCACCCTATTTATATAACTGAACTGAGATAATAAAAAAAAAAAAAAAAAAAAAAAAAAAAAAAAAAAAAAAAAAAAAAAAAAAAAAAGAAAGAGAACTAAATAATTATGAATATCTACTTCTTCTTCTTCTTCTTCTTCTTCTTCTTATTATTATTATTATTATTATTATTATTATTATTATTATTATTATTATTATTATTATTATTATTTTCCTCGAGCGTAACAAGCAATCATCTCATTAATTTCGAACGAACGTTCCTCCTCCTTTTGTTGTTTTGACGTAACGAAAGAGAATAAAAGTTAATATAATACTCGTTCACGTAGTATTATATTATACTTAATATCCTTTATGGGGATATCCCATTAAATGTCTCTTATGAATTAATCTCTGCCTATCTTCTTCTTCTATGGAGAAAAAAAAAGGAAAAACAAAAAACAAAAAAAAAAAAGAAAGAAAGAAATTGATTAAGATAAAATAGAGATAGATATATGGAACGGACAGATAGATATAGAATGAGATAGAGTAAAGAAAGTAATAGTAAGAAAGTAAAAACAGAAAGAGAGAGAAAGAGAGATGGTAAGAGAAAGTATAAGAGTAAGTATAAGAGAGAAAGATAGAGAAAAAGAGAGAGATAGTATAAGAGAACGTATTTCAAGCTTGAGAAGCATGAATGAAGAAGAACAGAAGGAGGTCTGGTTCCCACTATATGAATGAATCGACCATAACTCGAATCTTTTTTTCCCTCTCTCTCTCTCTCTCTCTTCTTCCTAATATATGTGTGTGTGTGTGTATGTGGTTTAACTTTCCATAGTGAGGTCAGGTCGATCCAGGCGACGAAAGTCATTTCATTTGTCTCTACGTTAATCGGCAAACACATTGACAAGCTTGGGTTTTTAATATCAATTAGATATAACATGACATGACACGACATGACATAGGTTAGAACCACGATAAAAAATAATCATTATTAAATATAATATATATTAATAAAATAATCTTTTAATCATTTCAATTATGATTAATTATTATTCTTATATATCAATAGATCCAAATATATATATATATATATATATATATAATATTAGATCATATAGATTTTACTTTAGCTTTAATCATCTTTGCTTTATCTCTATCTCTCTCCTTCTCTCTCTCTCTCTCTCTCTCTCTCTCTCTCTCTCTCTCTCTCTCTCTCTCTCTCTCTCTCTCTCTCTCTCTCTCTCTTTCTCTCTTTCTCTCTTTCTCTCTTTCTCTCTTTCGAACAAAAAAATAAATAAAAAGAAACAAAAGAAAAAAAAAATTCGCAAAATCGAATAACGAGCAAATTTCACTTTTTAAATTGTTTTTCTTTTTCTTTTTCTTTTTTTTTTTTCTTTTTTTTTTCTTTGATTCAAACATCAAA
Organism: Vespa velutina; assembly: GCF_912470025.1. NCBI lineage: Eukaryota > Metazoa > Arthropoda > Insecta > Hymenoptera > Vespidae > Vespa > Vespa velutina. The sequence goes on from NC_062211.1 coordinate 1,427,685, forward strand.
ACACTCGACGTAGTCCCACGCCCTTCCCCCACCCTCTACCCCGTCAATCTCATTTTTTGCATTCCCAAAAAATTTCCCTAATCTCCGTCACTTAATATCGTCGAACGAGCAAAATTTCTTTTCTCCATTTCGGTCCATCGACAAAAAAAAAAAAAAAAGAGAAAGAAAGAAAAAATAAGAAAGAAAGAAAGAAAGAAAGAAAGAGAAAGAATGAAAATAAATTATTTCATAAGTCAATAACGTAATCCAATTGGCCATAGTAAATCTTGATATAGTAAATCAAATTGCGATAAATGCAATTACAATTCGTACTTTGTAGTAACTCAACAAAAGGGCCATATTTAAATAAATTAAACGATCCATTTGTTATACATATGGGAATTATTAATTCAATGTATTTAATTCTATATTGTATTTAATTCTATATCGTCACGCGTAATTCAAAGGGATCTATATTCCTAGAAATAAAATTAATTTAATAATCATATATAAATATGATCAATCATTTATTCATTGACATAATCCATATATATTTCGAGACGATAATGTTTATCGTAGAAATTATATTTCCACCTATTTTCCTTTCTCTCCTTCCTTTTCCTTTTCTTCTTTTTTGATTTTTCTTCGAAAATCAAAATTTCTTTCTTTCGACGAGCATACCAAAATCAAAGATCGCGAACGAAATCATTGGTCGTTCAAAGGCCAAGAAGAGGGAGAAGGAAAGGGAGAAGTAAAGGCAGAAGGAGAGCAAGAAGGAGGGGAGAGCAAGAGGGAGGAGAGGGGAGGGGAGGGGAGGGAAAATTATGATTATACTTTTTCCGGGTTCGAATCGAAATTACTTCGAAACGATTGACACGAAAGGGAAGAGTAAGGGACAACGGTCGAGCAATGAAAAAGAGAGAGAGAGAGAGAGAGAGAAAAGAAAAAAATATGTTCCTTTCAAAAAGTTCAACGATAAGTAAGAAATCTTAAATTGTAGTGCACATAATATATATATATATATTCCTTTTCTTGCTGAGGTTCAATTCGATTCCGCATTCGTATATACGTAGATATATGTATGTATATATGTATGAAAGAGAGAGAGAAAGAGAGAGACTATAAGGGGCCACTTGTTGCACGATTTTGGCTTCCTGCTGTTATTTCTCTACGGGACGCATCTTCGCACGAACGACTTCAAATGCCTTGCTTGAAACGACTCTTCTCTGACCCTCTCTCTCTCTCTCTCTCTCTCTCTCTCTCTCTCTCTCTCTCTCTCTGTCTCTCTTTATCCTACAATAACACAATCGAGAAATGCCTTAATCGTTCCGTTTATTTCTTACCTAATCGATTTGGTGATCACGCTCGAGTCAAGATTTCGCGTTACGATATCGCACACACCCTATATATATATATATGTGTATGTGTGTGTGTATGTGATGGTATACTTATATATATATATATTTATATATGTATGTATGTATGTTTATATGTATAGAGTCTCGAAAATATAATAGCAAGAAGTTCTCGAACGGTTGATGTGAACCTAACAACGTTCGAATTCCCAATCGTTTAGACTTGGATCATTTAGGGTGGGAGGGGGATGGTCGGGGGGATGGACAGGGTTGGGAGATTAGAGATCAGAAGAACAAAAAAGAAAAGAGAAGAAAAAAAGAAGGAACAAATGATGACGATTCTCGAGTCTAATCATTTTTCTGTAACGAAATATAATTCATTCATTCATTCATTCATTCATTCATTAACTTATTTATTTATTTATTTATTTATTTTTTTTTTTTTTATATTTACTTAAACTTATTGATCAATTGAATCCTACGATGTTAATGAGATTTTCTTAATTCTTTTTTCCTTCTTTCTTCTCTTCCATTTTTCTTCAGAAAATTTTTCTTTCGACTACATCGTCCAATAATAATTCGAGAATTATTTTGATTGGAAGGGAAAGAATGAGAGAGAGAGAGAGAGAGAGAGAGAGAAATAGAGAAATGAAAAAAAAAAAAAAAAAGAAAAAAGAACGAAAGAAACGAAATGATAATGCTACGCGGAGGATAATAATGCACAAAGCTCGATTGATTTCGTTCTAAGCGCGTTAAATTGGCGTGAGGAAAGTCAGAGTAGTAATATCAGTCGTTTGATCAAACGGAATCGTTCCTATACCGACAGCAGACACACACACACACTCACAAACACACATACATATACATATACACACATTTAACTCGATTTAATTCAATTTATCTACCAATAATGATGACACACTGTTTGCTTTTAATTGGATCGCCGAAGATGTCACACGGGATATATTTTTCTAGTTGACATATATATATATATATATATATATATATGTGTGTGTGTGTGTGTGTGTGTGTGTGTGTGTATGTGTGTGTGTGGATGTGTGTGTAGTCGTCCCGTAAACTTTTACATATCACACATACCATTGAAATGATAACTAACTAACTAACAGAGATAGAGAAAAAGAGAAAGAAAAAGAGAGAGTGAGAGAGAGAGAGAGAGAGAGAGAGGGGGGAACAATTTTAATGTCGATGAAGACGCAATGGGAACGACACTTTTTTTTTTATTCTTTCCTTCGTCGTCATCTGGGAAAATGGAATAACTCTAAGGACGAATAAAGGCGGTTTGATAATTAAAAAAAAAAAAAGAAAAAAAACAAGAAACAATAAAAAATCGGTAAAAAAAAGAAGAAAAAAAGAAAGAAAGGCAAAAAACAAACAAACAAACAAAGAGGACAAGCTTCGCCTTTTCTTTGTTTTTCTTCCTTTTTTTCTCTCACTTTTTCTCTCTCTCTCTCTCTCTCTCTCTCTCTTTTTCTCACTGTCGTCGAAATCGATATCACGATATTACATTATCTAACATAATAATAATAAATATATTATAAAAAAAAAAAAAAAAAAAGAAATAATAATAATAATAATAATAATAATAGTAATGATGACGATAATGAAAAGGAAGAAAATGGAAAGTATGAAATGAAAAATGGGAATAAAAGTCGAATTAAAAGGCGAAACGATAAATGGAGATTTGAACTAAGAAAAAAAAAAAAAGAAAGAAAGAAAGAAAGAGAAAAAAGAAAAAAAAGAAAAAAAAAGGAAAAGAAATGAAAAGAAGGAACGAAAAGAAAATAAATATAAATGTGCAAAGTGTTTCAGGGTTATGGTTTTGTTCTTGATAAGGTCTCATGAAAGATTCATGAAATGCCAATCGTTAAAATATCCCGATCGAACGATTTTTCAAAGATCGTGAGAAAAACTTCAGGACTCGATAACTATATTATTCGCTTGACAATGAGCCTCGATCGTGAACGGATCATTGGATATCAATGACCCCGCAGAAGTGGAGAAACGCGTATATATATATATATATATATATATATATATATGTATATACAAACATACACATACACACAGCTATATGTATATATATATATATATATATATATTGATATCTCCATTCTCCCTTTTCTCTAAATGCTCTGTGCCTAGTAGGTACACCCTCGATAAACCAATCGGTAGAAATAATATATCGAGTTCTTTCGCACGCACGCAAGAAGCACGCACGCAAGAAGCACGCACGCAAGTACGAAAAAAAAGAGAAAAAAAGAAGAAAAAAAAAAAAGAAAAAATAAAGAGAGAAAAGAAACAAAAAAAAAAAAAGCAAAAGGAAAAAAAAAGTCAACGTACAAAAGTCTATTACTTTACTTCACTTTACTTTACTTTACTTTACTTTACTTTACTTTATTTAATCTTTAGATATTATTGTTATTATTATTATTATTATTATTATTATTATTATTATTATTATTGTTATTATTGGTAACGTACGAGATAAAAATGTTTATTTTTTCAACAAGCAAGCAAATAAACAAACAAACAAACAAACAAAAGAAAAAAAAAAGGGAGAAAAGCGTTCTGTTTGATAATGATAATTGTATGAATTAAATTATAATGTTCATCGAGGAAATAAAATGAATTCATTTAGAGATAAAAGTATTTTCTTGCTCGTTCATTTTTTCTTCTTTTTTTTCTCTTTTGTTTTTCTTTTTACTGTTTTTGTTTTCTTTTTTCTTTTTTCTTTTTCTTTTTCTTTCCCTTCTCTTTCTTACTCGCATACGCTTCCATCTCGTATCTTTGAAAAAGGAAACAAAACAAAAAAGAGAGAGAGAGAGAGAGAGAGAGAAGGAAAAGAAGAAGAAAAAGAAAAAAGATTACAGAAAAAGAAGAAAAATTAAATAATTGATTGTACGATTGATACGATGCTGTGAATTATCGAAAAAAAAAAAAAAATAAAATAAAATAAAATAAAATAAAATGAACAAAATGAATTAAGGTATAAAAAGAAAATTAAATGCAATAGAAAAAAAAAAAAAAAAAGAAACGAAAGAAAAGAAGAAAAAAGAGAAAAGTAAAAAATTTTAATATTTAATTTCTTCTCGAAGTTTAAACGATAAAGATAAAAACATATAAATAAATAAATTATTCTATCAATCATATAATCGATCAATCAATTAATCAAATGAATAAATAAATATATGAAAATATTATTTGTTTACATTACTTATTAATAATTAATTGTTTATTTAAGTAAATATATAAATGAATGAGTAAAAAACTAGGCATTTACAAAAAAAAAAAAAAAAAAGAAAAAGAAAGTCTTTAAAACGTGCAAATTAAAATAAAATAAACAAATTGATAAATAAAATAAAATAAAATAAAATAAAATAAAATAAATAAGAAAACGAAGAAAGTAAGAAAGAACAAACCGAAGAGGATTTACGGAGGCAAGGATTAAAAAAAAAAGAAAAAAGAGCAAAGAAACGAAAAAAACCCAAAAAAAAAAAAAAAAAAAGAAAAAAAAAGAAGAAAAAGAGAAAGAACAAAAAACAAAAAACAAGAAAAGAAGAGAAAAGGAAAAAAAAAAGAAAGGACCCTATGAAAGAAATTATTTCGTACGATCGTTGGCATTTATAAGCGCCAGCAGGCCGATAATAATATCATGTATAGATATTAACGTGCGAGTGTACCAATTAAAGCAATCAGGGAGCATTACGATGTAGAAAGAGATAGAGTGAAAGTGAGAGAGAGAGAGAGAGAGAGAGAGAGAGAGAGAGAGAGAAAGTGAGTGAGGGTGTAAGAGAACGAATAAGAGGAGGGGATGTTTAAAGGGGGTAGGCGAGAACATATGACGATCTAATTATTTATCTAACGGTTATGATTAAAGCGGCATGTTGCCGCTTTGAACGCAGGGTAACTATAATAGAAAGAGAAAGATAAAGGAAGGGAGGGATGGTCATTATTATCATCATCGACGAGTAGAAAGAGGATGAGATATGAGAATGAGGAGGGAGAATGAAAGGAGGAAGAGTAAGAGGTGAAAGGGGAGGACATATATATATATATATATATATATATATATATATATATATATATATATATATGTATAGGCTCGTATATTGCACGCGCGAACCTGATTGGCTCGTTCGATAAGCCGTGCCAGGCGTGAAACGATCTCGTTAGATCGATTATCGTTAACCATAATACACACGCTATCATCGAGCTCACCCTAACCCTATGTCGTTTTCAACCCTTTCTATCAATCTATCTCTCTCTCTCTCTCTTTATACATATATATATATATATATATATATATATATGTTTGTATGCACTATAAACGTAAGAATAAATTCGCGCTACGTGTATATGCATACACGTGCATGTGTATGTGTATATATATATATGTGTGTGTGTGTGTGTGTGTATGTATCGTTCTACGAAAAGAGACACATATACACTCGTATACACAAATACAAATAGAAATGCATCAAACGTAGACGGCAAACAATATAACGTTATTATTCCAAGTGGTCGGACTCGAAAACGGAAATTCAAGTCCTAGAAGAAAATCATTGGATGTCCTACGGATATTTTCTCTATTTCTCTCTTTCTCTCTTTTCTCTCTTGTAAAAGAGATAGAGAGATGGACAAATAAAGAATGAAAGAAAGTATAATAATGCCGCGGGATCTGGAGGGGTGACGGGGTAAAAGAGGAAAATCCGCTTGTATACTTGGTTTTACTTCCTTATGGACACTCTCAATCGGTATATATGTATATATGTGTATGTGTATGTATATATATATATATATGTGTGTGTATGTGTGTGTGTGGTGTGTGGTCGATTTGTAGAAGGAAAATGGTTCTCCAAGAAAGGAAGATAATAAGAGAATAAGAGAAACAGAGACAGAGAGAGAGAGGAAGAGAGAGGATGACGTTGAAGGAAGAAAAGAGAAGATAGGAGGGAGGAAATAGGAGGAAGAGGGAGGAGAAAAACCGCTCGGTTTTCAGGATAATTACGATAAATATTTGGCCAGCCGTCCGACAACCCTTTTTCTTCTTAGTATTCTTCCTATGGGCAGTCACGCGAGAGCTTTAACAGGCAGCCTTCTAAAGGCAAAAAGAATGAAAGAATAAAAGAGAGAGAAGAGGAGACACGAATGATACGTACGTATGTATATATATATATATATATATATATATGTATGTGTGTGTGTGTGTATGGGTATGTATATTTGTATGTGTAAAAGAGAGAGAGAGAGAAGCATTCAGGAAATCGGATAATGCAAATACACAATCCGCAGTAAGAATTATCCTTCGGTGACCCTCTAATCGTCTCTAATAAGGCTTCTCGATTATCGTTAGTTACACCGGTCAAAGGCAAATCCCATAAATATTTTTTTTTCTTTCTTTTTTTTTTTTTTTTTCTTTTTTTTTTCCCCCTTCTATATTTTGTAGAAAAACAGGGCCGAGGCGAAACGAGGTATTAAGGAAAAAAAAAAAAAAACAGGAAAAGGAAAAAGAAAAAAAAGAAAAGTAAAGAAAAGGAAAGAAAATGAGAGAGATGTGATAAAGGATAGACGGGGAAAGAGGAAAGGAGGGAAAGACGGAGGAGGGTGGGAGGGAGGGAGCGAGGAGATCGTCGATCGAGAGTCGGCAAGCCTTTGAACAAGATCCCGAAAGAAGAAAATCCTTTTTTCGTTTCTCGGCAGTAGGACGTCTACTTAAACGAGTCCGCGGTCGTTCTCTGCAATGCTCGTTTTTAAGCTGGGTGTCCAGTAATTCGAATCCTTTAGGAAAAAGAAAGAGAGAGAGAGAGAGAGAGAGAGAGAGGAAAGGAGAGGGAAGGGGAAGATTCTTATATATATATATATATATATATATATATAATTTTTTTTTATTTTTTTTTATTTTTCGTTTTCTCTTTTTTTTTCTTCGAAAATCTTCCTATCTTCCTCTATCTCTCCGTCATCTTCTATCTTTCAATCTATCTAATCAATATATATATATATATATATATATATATATATTTTTTTTTTATCTTTCTCTTTTATTATTATCTCCCTTTATTTCATTGAATAAAATTTCTAAAGGAATTATAATATCGTTGTTATATAATAAATACACGTAATTTCTTCGAAAGTATCATCATTCATTATATTAGATTTTTATTTCATTGCGTTTGTTTCTTTCTTGAATAAATAAATATATATATATATATATATCTATGAATATTCGAAAGAGAGAGAAAAAGAGAGAAAGAAAAAGAGAGAGAGAGAGAGAGAGAGATAACAACAGGTAGCTGGTATTAAAATTTGGGTCGAAGCTCGAAAGAGATCGATGAGTGGAAAGAGATAATATCGTAAGAGAAAGAAATAAAAAATAAAAAGCAAAAGAAAACAGAGATAGAGAGAGAGAGAGAGAGAGAGAGAGAGAGAGAGAGAGAAAGGTGATGTCAAACGGTAGGAAAAAGTCCTCTTAATGGACGACACAAGTCCTGTATAAGGACTGTAATTGATATCCTTGGCAGGGATTTCGAGTAAACAGTTCATTCGTCATTTATGGCTCGACTCCTCTCCTTCGCGATTATCCTCTTCATCATCATCATCATCTTCTTCTTCTTCATCTTCTTCTTCATCTTCTTCTTCATCTTCATCTTCATCTTCATCCTGCTTTTATTACTTTTATTATATCTTCGTCGAACGATAAGGAAAAAAGGATCTGTAAGAGAGAAATAGAAAAAGAAAGAGAGAGAGAGAGAGAGAGAGAGAGAGAGAGAGAGAGAGAGAGAATGAAAGGATCGGTCGAAGGCTAAGAGAAAAGTCCCACTGGCATCAATACTCAATGGGATGGATATCTTTCGAGCACCTGCCTTCCTGACGAAGATGAAAAAGCGATAGGGGTCCAAGAAAGCGACCGGTAAAATGATACTATCGAAAACATTTAGCAGCAAGCATCCCATAATCGAGATTTTTCTTCTTCTTTTTTTCTTATCTTTTTATTTTTTTATCTCCTTTTTTGTTTGTTTGTTCGTTCGTTTTTTTTTTGTTTTTCCTTTCCTTTCTTTCTTCCCTTCTTTCGCCGCCCCCGCCGCCCCCGTCTCCGCCCCCTCGTCTCCGCCCCCCCCCCCCCCCCACCGTCTTCACCCCATCTCAATTTAATTAACAATAATGTCGTCGTTTCGTTTTATGTGTTTTCTTCTTTTGTTCTGCTTTTACTTTTTGTCTTCTTTCCTTTTTTCTCTTCTTTTCTTCTTCTTCTTCTTCTTCTTCTTCTTCTTCTTCTTCTTCTTGTTTTTCCTTTCTTTTCTTCTTCCTCTTTTTTTTTTCTTTTTTTTTTTTTTTGATCTTCCACCGACGATCACGTTTTCGTCCTTCCAATGTAAATTCCTTTTGGAAAATTTACTCGATTTGACAGATATTCGATACTTGAGATCTTCAATTTTCAATTAATAATTAATTACATATACAATTAATAATTAATTACGTTCTCTTGTTTCATTTATTTATTTATTTATTTTATATTACTTTTTTTTTTTTTCTTTTGTTTTTTTCACGTCAATCTTTTTCCCTCTTCCCCATAATTCACTTCTAATCGTCAAATTTAATACAACGTTAGTATGAACGTCTCACAATTTTAGATTCTTCGATCTAATTAATAATGATCTCCTTTTATATATATATATATATATATATATATATGCATTTTTTTAAATTGTATTTTTTATTCAAAATTCCCTTGAAATCTCAAATTTTATATCGAGGAAATTCTTACTACATGTCAGAATGAAAAAAAAAAAAAAAAAAAAAAAGAAAAAAAAAAAAAAAGAAAAAAGAGGAAAAGAAGAGAAACAAGAAGGAAAAAAGAAGAAAGAAAAAAAAAAAAAGAAAGAAGAAGAAGAAGGAGAAGAAAAAAGAATAAAATAGATTAAAATATCAAGATAAATAGATTAACAGACGAAAAGAAGATAAGAAGAAGAAGAAGAAGAAGAAGAAGAAGAAGAAGTAAAGAAGAAGAAGAAGAAAATGGGAGAAAAAGAAAGAGAGAAATCAAAAAAAAGAAGAAGAAAAAGAAGAAAAAAAAGGGAAGAAAAAGAAGAAGAAAATGAAACGCAACATTTATACATACACACGCACATACACACACACACACACACACACACACAGAGAGACACACATACACACATACATACATATATCCATGTATGTATAGATGAGACGTAGTGAGAGGATGATGAGACGGTGTGGTGAGACTGTTCTGAACAGAACTGAACTGAACTGAACTGAACTGAACTGAGCTAAGGTGAGATGAGACGAGGTGAGAGAAGGAGAGAGAGAGAGAGAGAGAGAGAGAGAGAGAGAGAGAGAGAGAGAGAGAGAGAGAGAGAAAGAGAGGAAACATGTGGTACGTAAAAGTACTTACGTACGTAGGTTACGTGGGGCTTTAAGTCACGAAGAAATATCTCGATGTTGTATCTGTCGCAATGCCGTTTCTCGGTCGCGTTGTTCTCAACGTTGAAGCAACGTGCCCGTCAAAGGGACCGACAAAGGGAAAGGGAAAGGGAAACGGGATAAGGGGGATAAGGGGCGGGCAGGTCTGACTCCGACCTGCTCGTATCATCGAACCCGACGTCTTCGCTTGTCCGCCGCCTATTAGTAAGTCTCGTCACAACTCGCTAATGATCGCCACCCCTTTCCTAAAGATCTATCTATCTATCTATCTATATATATATATATATATATGTGTGTGTGTGTGTGTGTGTCTGTCTGTCTGTCTGTCTATGTGTGTGTCTGTGTGTCTGTCTATCTGTGTGTGTGTGTCTGTGTGTGTATGCCAGATATACGCGTATACGTTTAGTATGCATATAAGTCGAGAAAGAGAGAGATAGAAGAGGAATCTAATCCTGACTCGCGCCTTTTTCTTTTTTTCTTTTTCTTTTTCTTTTTTTTTTATCCTTCCTTCTTTTTTTTTTTTTTTTTTTTTTTTTTTTTTTTTTTTTTTCTTTTTTTTTTGTGAACAGGAAACTTCTTTCGTCCTGTTCAGTCATGTTTCAGAATGGAATTTTCTCTTAAGGAATATCGTTCGATCCTCCCGAGATCTATTAAATATCGATCTTCATCTAATCTATTCTAACTCTCGTCTCGAGTTATTAATATATTTGCTTTCTTTTCTCTGTCCTTCTTTTGCTCTTTTCGATTCTTTTTTCTTTTCCTTTCATTTTCTTTTTTCTTTTCTTTTTTTTTTTTTCGTCCTATTTTCCCCCCCCATCATCATTTTCGTTTCGTTTTTGTTTTCGTTTTTGTTGTTTTGTTCCTTCAGTTTTCTTTCCTTCTTTTCCTCTTTTTTTTCTATTTTTTTTTTTTTGATTTTTGATTTTTGATTTTTCGACTTTTCGATTCTCCATTTTCTTCTTCGCCTTCTATATCTGTTTTTGTTTCTTTCCTTTTTTCTTTTTTCGATTTCGTTTTTTATCTTGTTAATTCGTATCGACATATGCGAATTTATTTCATTTCATTTCATTCCATTTTATTTCATTTTATTTCAATTTTTATTTCATTTCATTTCATATCATTTTATTTTTATTTTAATTTATTTCATTCCATTTTATTTTACTTTTATTTATTTTCTCTCTCTCTCTCTCTCTCTCTCTCTCTCTCTCTCTCTCTCTCTCCGTCAGAAAATTTTCGTATCGATTAAATAACAACGAGATAAATAATTTATGTATCAAAAAAAAAAAAAAAAAGAAAAGGAAAAAAGAAAGAAAGAAACAAATAAACAAGAATAAAGAAAAAAAAAAAAAACAAAAAGTAAACAAAAACAAAGGAAAATTTAAAAACCACCTTCAAACGTTCGTATCATCCAATCAAATATTACATATATAAACGCGGCTATTTTAAATACAAATATCAATAGCCATTCGATTTAATTCGAAAATTCACGTGAAATCATGAAAATATCTTATATAAAAAAAAAAAAAAAAAAAAGAAAAAAAAGAAAAGAAAAGAAAAAAGGAAGGAAAATCCAAACAAACAAACAAACAAACAAACAAACAAACAAACAAACAAATCAAAATACGGGATAGGAAGACGAGAGAGAGAGAGAGAGAGAGAAATCTTATGAGAAATATGCGTCATAAAATATACACGGTTATATCTCTTCTCTCTTCACACACGATAGAGAAAGAGAAAGAGAGAGAGAGATGGAGAACGTCTAGAAAAAAGAAAGAAGAAAAAAGGACAAAGAGAAAGAGAAAGAGAAAGAGAAAGAGAAAGAGAAAGAAGAAGATCCTCGAAGTTCCGTTCGTAGACAGGAGGACACGAACAAGGACGATGACGATGTGGATATTCGTGAGTTTCGAGATGCCCTCAGTCGTTGCAAGGATAATCCGTCAACGAGTCCCGCAAGCAGAGAAAATAAAGACAAACGCGAACGACGCGAAAGAAAGAAAGAAAGAAAGAAGGAAGAAAGGAAGAAAGAAAGAAAGAAAGAAAGAAGGAAAGAAGAGTTAAAAGGAGAAGAAGATAGAAGGATGAAGAGTTAAAAGGATGAAGAGAAGAAGAAGAAGAAGAAGAAGAAGAAGAAGAAGAAGGAAGAAGAAGGAAGAGGTTCGACATCCTTCCTTTTTTCTTCTTCTTCTTCTATCCCTCCTCCTCCTCCTCCTCCTCCTCCTTCTCCTTCTTCCTTCCTCCTCCTTCTTCTTCTTCCTCCTCCTGCCTCCTCCTTCTTTCTCCTTCTCCTTTGGGATCCTTCGTGTTAGCCGCCGCAACCATTTTAATCCTCCGTGTGATTGCATGCCTGATACCAGCTGGAACGTTCGCGTAGAAGGAAAGAAGACGAGGCGGCATGTATGCCAGATCGACGGACCGTAAACCCTTTACCATCTGCGGGGGGTTCCTTTCCCCCTCCTCAACACCCCTCGACGTCGCCCTCCCCTCTGCACATCGTCCCTCCTCATACCTCCTCTCATATCCCTCCTCATATCCCTTTCGTATACTCACCCTAAGCATCAACGTCATATTCCCTATATTTTTCTATTCCCTACTATCTTCTTTTTTTTTTTTTTTTTTTTTTTTCTTTTTTTTCTTTTTCTCTTTTTTTTTTTTTTTTCCTTTAATTTTAGTTTAATTTCCATCATCCATTATCGATGATATATTACTCTTTTATTTTTCTATTTATTTATTTATTTATTTATTTATTTATTTATTTATCACATTTGAAATAATGTATAATGTTTTATTATTATAATTATTATTGTTATTGTCGTTGGTGGTTTATTTATTTGTTTGTATTTATCACGTTTTAAATAGCCTACAATATTCTAATTTATTATTATTATATTTTTATTATTATTATTATTATTATTATTATTATTATTATTATTGTTTTATAATTTTTTTGTTTATCTATTTATTGCATTCCAATGAATCTTACAATTCCACACATTGTAGTACGTATATTATACTATATTATATTATATATTGTTATAGTAAGTATATGTATACGTATGTATATTATGTATATGAACAATCGTATTTTCATTTTTCTTATTTTCATTATTATTATTATTATTATTATTATTATTATTATTATTATTATTATTATTTAACGTGCAATTATCCATTATTCGTTATCTTTGATATACATAATCATATAATACATAAAACTTAAAAAGATAGAACATAAAAGATCACATAATACATAAAAGAGAGATTAAAAATTTGATCGATCATAATTATCGATTATTGTTACATAATAATCGTTATAATTATATTATAATTATTATTGAATATTATACGATAAATTTTATTTAATCGATCATCGATCAAGTTCAAAAGTAATCGAAAGAAAAAGTTACACATATTCACACACACACACACACACATACATACACACACAGAGAGAGAGAGAGAAAGAGAGAGAGAGGAGATATATATATCGTAATTCTCTCGATGTGAATTTTTGAAATGCATTATTCCAGTTTGGGCCGTTACAATGCCTTCCATTACGCTCGTGACACTCGCTCACGCTCCAATAAAACTCGAACGAAACCTGTTCGAGGTGCACAATGCATCTCGAGACCTTAATGCATCACTCTTTCTCCCGCTCTTGGTATGCACGACATGTTTATTATTCTTTTTTTTTTTCTTCCTTTAACTCTCCTCCTCACAACGAATAATCTTAACCAAAATTTTTCTCTATCTCTCTCTCTCTCTATCTATCTATCTATCTATCTATCTATCTCTCTCTTTCTTTCTTTCTTTGTTATCGGACCTTTAAAGATCATTTATTATTCGTAATGTTTAATGTGAAATCAATTATTACATATGTATCATTCTATGTATCTATGCTTATGATATCATCAAACGATGCGCGATCGTAAAAATATATTTCGCGATTCAAAAAATGATTTTACAATATCAAAAAGAAAAAAAAAAAAAAAAAGAAAAAAAAAATTATAATAATCGATCGTTCATTAGTTCGGGTTAATAACGGGAATTAATTGAATTCTTCGTAAGTATAAAACTTGCACGATAAGAAGAAGAAAAAGAAAAAGAAAACAGGAAATTATATCATTGTACATAAACTATATACACATACATACATACATATATCCATACATACATATATGTATGTATATATATATATATATATATATCACTCCATTTAAATGATATACGTATAAAGAAAAAAAGAAAAAAGAAAAGAAAAAGAAAAACCAAGAGAAAGAGAGAAAAAAAAGAAACAAAAGAAAAAAGAATAAAATAATGAAAAAACAACAGCAACAACAATAACAATAATAACAATAATAACAATAATAACAAAACTGACCGACACTTTGACGAATTAACATCGTAACTTTGACGTAACACTCTACGATCCACCTACAAATACACACACACACACACACACACACTTACAAATACACATATCACTGAATACATACATATGACTTTTAAAGGGTGGACCAATCGAAAATAATCCATAAGGGAAAAAAAAAAAAAAGAAGAAGAAGAAGAAGAAGAAGATGTTCGAGAATGGTGGTGAATCACCGGATCGGACACCTCAATTGACACCTGAGGCCAGAAGCGGCAAAGTTAGGCGCTTCACATAAGTTAAAAAAAACACCTCAACATACACACACGCACATATATGCATATACATACATACATACATACATAGAAACATATGTACAGAAGGAATATAACAGTTCTACGAACGATTTATGACGAGTCACCGTCTTGAGATGAGCATTGTATCAAGTTATCGAGCCGATCCATTCGATCATTCACTTTATCTCTCTCTCTCTCTCTCTCTTTCTCTTTCTTTTCTTTTTTTCTTATTGTTACGAGAAGCCGTCGGGTTCAGCCGCCGTGTGGTGGCCCTACTGTTGATAAAACAGATAAACCACCGAAGCCTTTTCTGTTCTCTTCTGTAGAATCAAACGGTGAATACGTTTGCGTATATCGAGTACCACCGACAGCTAGCAAGCAAAACGGCTATATCCATATCCGATATATATATATATATATATATATGTATATATATATATATGTATATATATATCGAATTTGATTCTCGAACAAGATCGAACGATCATCCTCCTCTTTTATTTCCCTTCTTCTTCTTATTTCTCATATTTATATCTTTCTTCTCTCTTCTATCTTACTTCATCTTATCTCATTTTTAATTTACTTTAGTTTATCTATTTTTTTTTTTTTTTTTTTTTTTTTTATTTTATTTTATTTTACTTGCAAAAGAATAATAATAAAAAAAATTTGCAAAAAAGTAATTCTTCTTCTTCTTCTTCTACTATATATATATATATATATATATATATATATTATTATGTATGTGGATTTTGATTCTCAAAAAAGATCGAACGATCATACCCCCTCCCCTTTTTTTCCCCCCCTTCTTTTTCTTATTTCTCATATTAATATCTTTCTTCTCTCTTCTA
>NC_062211.1:1445485-1450485 GCF_912470025.1 Vespa velutina
TCGCACTCGTGAAGCAACTCTTTTTTTTTTTTTATTCTTTGTTTTTTCGTTTTGTTGTTGCTTTTTATTAATTTCTTTTTTTTTTGTTCTTTTTTTTCCCTCGTTTTCTCTCTCTTTTTTTTTTTTCTTTCTCTTTTTAACAGACGACCTCGCCTCTCCGAGATATACGTTCTTTTATATATATATATATATATATACATATTTTTTTTTTTTTTTTTCATTTTTTTTTTGCTTCTCTTTATCTTTCTTCTTTTGATTTTTCGACGGTACGAACGTAACATATATATATATATATATTTATATATATATATGCATAATATCTTTTTCAATGAGCGATTATGCCAATTCAAAGAATTCAATAAAGGATAATGATCTTTCGAAAAGACGGAAGGATTTCACGAGATAGAACTCTTTTTTTCTTTCTTTCTTTCTTTCTTTCTTTCTTTCTTTCTTTTTTCCTTTCTTTTTCTTTCTTTCATAATATTCATAACTATAATTTTCGAATTCTCGTTTTCAAAGTTTTCTCGTACGAATGTTATATAGGTGCGTGTTACATCATCGTAATTTCGTAACCAAAAAACGTGACTGCCAAAACATTGATCCTGACTAATTAATTATCTTAAAGGACATTGATTAATGGGTTAAAAGGAGAAGCATTGAAAGTAAATAACGTAACGTTATTGGAATGATGCTAAATATATATATATATATATATATGTCTTTTGGTGCCTTTTTCTACCTGCTAGATAGAGAAAGAAATAGAGAGAGAGAGAGAGAAAGAGAGAGAGAGAGAAAGAGAAAGAGAGAGAGAGAGAGAGAGAGAGAGATATGGAAATAATTATATTTCATTAATAATAAATTCATTTACTGATCGATCGATCGATCAATCGAATCTTCAAATAAATTTCTACGAACGAATTTTCTAACAAATTTTCTAATAAATTTGAACGATCGATTTTGCATAAAATAATAAATTATTCGAATTATTATAATTACGAGATTTAATTGGAGACAAAAGAATTACAAGGTGTAAATATAAAGGGTTGCGATATTGGCAAGGATTTTGTACGAGTTAAAGAAGAATTTTTTCTTTGTTTTTTTTCTATCTCCTTTTTTTTTTTTTTTTTTTTTTTTTTTTTTTTTACTTTTGTTTTCTTTTCTTTTTTTTTCTCATCTCTAATAAAATTTATTCTTCTTTCTTCTCGGCCTATTTATTTTCCTTAAGAATCTTTCAACGAATAATATCTCACTCGAATATAATAAAATCAATTCAAATTCAAATTTAAATTTAAATCAACGAATACCGAAAGAAATTTTTTCTTTATTTTCTTTTTTTTTTTTTTTTTTTGCAAGGCGTTCGCAGTAATGAAAAAAAGAAAAAAGAAATGAAAAAAAAAAAAAAAAAAAAAAAAAAAAAAAAATGCATCGAGATAAAAAAAAAAAATACGGATATACGTCGTCGTTTGGATTGGCTAAACGTTTTCGAATAGAAGAGAAAAAAAAAAAAAAAAAAAAAAAAAGAAAAAAAAAAAAAAAAAAAAAAAAAAAAAAAAAAAAAAAAAAAGAAAAATTCTATTCATCTTTACAATTAAATTTATTTAAATGAGATATAGACGATGACGTGTGTGTGCATACGTGCATACATAAATGTGTGTGTGTGTGTGTGCGTGTACGCTTCGTATGTTTATTTATTTATTTGTTTGTTTGTTTATTTGTCTCTCTACGTGTATATATCTGTGTCAATGTGTTTGTATATACGTGAGAAAGACAAAGTACGTTATGAGAAAAATAGTTAGA
Organism: Vespa velutina; assembly: GCF_912470025.1. Classification (NCBI taxonomy): domain Eukaryota; kingdom Metazoa; phylum Arthropoda; class Insecta; order Hymenoptera; family Vespidae; genus Vespa; species Vespa velutina. The sequence goes on from NC_062211.1 coordinate 1,447,283, forward strand.
CACACGAAAGTTGACCCTTCTATGCATTCCAAACTTGCCGATCAGATTAGAATAGAAGAAGGCAAAGTATGCGTCCAGTCTGCGTCCTGTAATGCTAAGAAGAAAAAGAAAAAGAAAAAGAAAAAGAAAAAGAAGAAGGACCGAGGGCATCCATCATTCCAAGACGACATCCTTCATTTTGCACGCTTCCCTTTGCTCCCTTCTTCATCTTCATATTCATCCACATTCTCATCTTCATCAAAATCTTAATCTTAATCTTAATCTTAATCTTAATCTTAATCTTAATCTTAATCTTAATCTTTTATATCTTAATCACAAGACAATAATACAATTCGATGATGACTTTATTAGTTCGGAAAGATTTTTAAGAAAACAATGAAAATGAAGTAGAACAAAGAGAAGGGAAAAAGAAGAGAAAGAGAAAAGAAAAAGAAAGGAAGGAAGGAAGAAGGATGGAAGGAACAAAAAAAAGAAAAAAAAAGAAAAGAAAAGAATATTAATATTAATTATTCTAGGATAAAAGTTCGGAAGCGTTACAAATTTGCTTTTCTTCTTCTTCTTCTTTTTTTCTTTTTTCTTTTTCGTTTCTTATTATTAATAATTGACTTAATAATAAACATTTAAAAATAAAAATTAAATCGAATGAAGTAAGTAAAAAAAAAAAAGATTAAATTAATAATAACTTAAATATAAATTATTATTAGTAATTAATAATAATTAATAAACGATAATAATTATAATTATAATTAAACTTAATAATAATAATAATAATAATAATAATAATAATAATAATTAATCATAATAATAATCAAAATTAATAATATTGAGTTGGAAACTATGAAACGGGCGTTGAAAATAAAAAAAAACTAAACAAAAACGCCCGTTTCATAGTTTCCAACCTAATAGTTATAGCCATAATTAAACTTAAAAATAATAATAATAAGAATAATAATGAGAATAATAATAATAATAATAATAATAATAATAATAATAATAATAATAATAATAACGTAAATAATAATTATTAATATTATTAATTATTATTATTAATTGTTATAATTAATTATTATCATTAAATTATTATTCGAAGTTTACCACGTGAATTGAATTCTCTTTCTCTCTCTCTCTTTCTCTCTCGTTGGCACGTTCTTGAAGATAAAGATAAAAATGGAGATAATAAAAAAAGATAGATAAACGGTGAAAGAAGGATGAATAGACTATTCCCATACAAATTGTAGTATAGACAGATCTGAACGATGATAACTTACGCGATATAATGTTCGAAGGAATGACGTTGAACTTGAAAGAAAGAAAGAAAGAAAGAAAGAAAGAAAAAGACAGAGAAAGAGAGAAAGAGAGAGAGAGAGAGAGAGAGAGAGAGAGAGAAGCTTTACTTCAGTCAGAATCCATTATACAATTCAATTTGTTAATAGCACTATCGATTTATCGCGATGGACAGCGATATATCCGAGTGGATAGAAACAAAAGGGGCGGTTCGTTTTTGATTCGATCAGTGAGCGAGAAAGACTGACAAAGAAAGTGAGAAAGAAAGAGAGAGAGAGAGAGAGAGAGAGAGAGAGAGAGAGAGAGAGAGAGGGGGGAGGGGGAGAGAAGTGAAATCCATTTAACCAATACAATACAATACAAAGATACTTATCGATCATTCTGTAACACACCGTTTTATAGAACACATATGTTATTACTTTTTTCTTTTTAATTTTTTTTTTTTTTTTTTTTTTTTTTTTTGATATATGTATTCTTTTTTATAATATATATTATTAATACCTATATTATATATTTTAATATGTATTACATGTACATATGAATACATACATATATATATACACACACACACACATATATATATATATATATATGTGTGTGTATAAATGTTTAAGATTGAAAAAAATGTCTATGAATGAGAGAAGAAAGTAAAACCATGTTGGTTACCATCCGGTCTTACTGAAAACCAACGAAAAAATATAAAAAGAAAAAAGAAAGAGAGAGAAAGAGAAAGAGAGAGAGAGCGAGAGAGAGAGAGAGAGAGAGAGAGAGAGAGAGAAAATTCTGGGTCTCATTGTATTACCAGGTTCAAGAAAAAGATAGAAAAAGAGAAAAAGAGAGAGAGAGAGAGAGAGAGAGAGAGAAGTAAAAGATAGAAAGAGAGAGAAAGATAAGGTAGTAAAAAGCAAGGAGCAAAGGACGAACAATTGTGTACGCGTTAGAAAAGAACGCGGTCTCGCACGGCGGTAACTTGATCGACTTATCAATAACCGCGTAATTATAGTACCAAAGAGTTGGTAGGGCTCAAAACAAGCCATAATAAGGGACGTAGGCGTCTTTCCCACAAGTAATTTTATATCCCTGTCGAGGTGGACCCGTGCCGCGGCGTCCGACGTCCTTTCAGCTTTTCAGACATCAAACTTACGAAGAAGATGAAGATGAAGATGAAGTAGAAGAAGACGAAGAAGACGAAGAAGAGGAAGAAAGAGAAAGAGAAAGAGAGAGAGAGAGAGAGAGAGAGAGAGAGAGAGAGAGGGAGATAAAGAGAGAGAGAGAGAGAGAGACTTGTTTCGTTAGGTCCAACAGCTTCTCTTCTATATATATATATATATACATACATATATACATATATATACACAGAATTTTATATATACATGTATATATATACATCCTTCGGATTTTATATATATATATATATATATATATATATATATAGATCTTTCGTATTTAATAAATATATACATCCTTTATATTTTATATATAATATATAAATATATAAATATATATATATATATATGTATCTGTGAGTATATGCATGTCTATATAGAAGAACCCTTCGAATCTCTCTGAGTTCTCAATTTTACTTCAGAATCCTCAGACAATTTCTGCGGTATGAAGGGATTGTTCAATGAGAAAAGGAAAAAAAAGAGAGAGAGAGGGGGAAGAGGAGGAGGAGGAGGAGGAGAGGGTGGGCTGGGAGAAAGTATTGCTAAGGGTCTCTGTTCATATAATCTCTTTTTCTACCCTCCTTGTTTTTCTCCTCTTCCGGAATTCTACTTGACATTCGTCGACGAATTAATTGATACGTAAGAACGTTTATCATTATTAGCAAACATGACGCAGCTTTATCCCTCCATGTTTTCCTTTCTCTCTTTTCACTTTTAATTTTTTTTTGTCTTTTCTATTTTTCTTTTTCTCTT
>NC_062211.1:1455485-1460485 GCF_912470025.1 Vespa velutina
TACATTATTATTAATACATATACATACAAACACATACACCAACACATTAGCACCCATACAAACACACACACACGCACACATACACACACACACACACACACATATATACAAATTTAATCAGAGTTGAGATGCGAGGGCGTATAAGTAGTAGATATCGTGTATCGTTTTCGAAAATGAAACACACGGGTCTATAAATTATGTTCACTGAACGGTGTCCATAATTCGTCGAGTCATTAATCGAATATAGAAAAAGAGTGAGAAAGAGAGAGAAAGAGATAGAGAGAAAGAAAAAGAGAGAGATAGTACGTATCCGTGTATGTGCGTTTGCCTATGCATGTGCATATATATATATATATATCGGGATGAATTCTGCAGTATAATTGCATCTTCGACGGAAATGCGTTCTTACCTTCCTTCTGCTGAACTTTAATTGCATCTCGTGTTTTCACGCATACATGTATGCGTGTATTTATATGTGTTTGCGTTCATGTGTGTATTTGAACTTGTGTGTGTGTATGTGTGACAGAGAGAGAGAGAGACAGACAGAGAGAGAGAGAGAGACAGCGAGAGAGAGAGAGAGAGAGAGAGAGAGAGAGAGACAGCAAATAATACTGTGCAAGGAGACACGTTACTATAGCATAGCTTTTTTCGACGATATCACGTTCTATCACGTTTGTTTATGTGCATGTATTTGTTTGTACGTATTTCTATACGTCTATATACGTACGTGTGTTTGTGACGTATATTTGAAAAATATTATTATACATACTTCCGACGAATCCGGATTCGCCGGTCATGCGTTCCTAATTAAGATATGGATCCTGTTAGTATCTTCATCTGGGACACGCGATCATATTCGATTCGAATTATTCTTTTCCCCCTTACGCCAACTACGAGAAATACTAGTTTTGCGATATTCTTTTTGATTTTCTTTGCTCTTTTTCTTTTTTTTTTTTTTTTTTTTTTTTTTTTTTTTTCCTTTCTTTTTACAATTTATTTACTTTGCTTCTTTTTCTTTTTCTCTTTCTTCATCATTATTATTCGTTTTTCCTGTTTCTTATATTTCTTTTCGTTTCTCCTTTTGTTTATTATTTTTTAAATTTTTCTTTTCTTTTTTTTTTTTTTCTTCCTTTTTAATTCGATTTCTTTCTTTCGTTCTCTCTCTCTCTCTCTCTCTCTCTCTCTCTCTCTCTCTGTGTGTGTGTGTGTGTGTCTTTTTCTTTTTCTTTTTTCTTTTTCGATGATAACTTCCTCGAAAGAGTATTCACAATTTTATTTTTCTTATATGTACATATTTATATTTATTTATTTATTTATTTTTCTAATAACGTTAGGATCATTTTTATTCCCAACATGAAAAAGAAATTATATTTATTAGATGAGTACATACATATATAAATACACAGATATATAAATACATAAATACATAAATATTAGACTTGCAGCTATCCTATAAGAATTATCACTTCCGTGATATTTATTTGTTTGTTTATTTATTTATTTATATATTTATTTATTTATTTATTTATACGTATTTATAGGTTATCTTTGATAAAATTATTGAAAAGAATTACTGAAATGACAAGAAAAGAAAAAAGAAAAAGAAAAAAAAGAAAAAAAAAGAAGAAGAAAAGAAAAAAAGAAAAAGGAAATAAACAAGATAAAAATGTGATAATATAATCTACAACTAATACGAAATTGATGGATCAATTGATGTATTATAATAATGATTAGAAAAGAAAAATAAACGAAAAGAAAAATAAATGAGAATAAAAAGAGAAGAGAAAGATTTACACAGAAAGTTGAGAATCTTTTCTATCATCCTCCCTCCCTTTCCCCCTCTCTCTCTCTCTCTCCCTCTCTCATTTTTTTTTTTTTTCGTATAGGGTCGCGAATAAGATCGAATTTCAAATGTGGCTCTCTTGCTTCCCTTTCACCTTCGAAGGGTTAAGTATCTTCGCACGTATCGTCCCTTTCTCTTGGAAGCTTCAAGAAAAGAAAAGAGAAAAAAAAAGAAAATAAGAGAGAGAGAGAGAGAGAGAAAAAGAGAGAAAAAGAGAGAGAAAGGAGTCTTCCGTTTCCGGATTGGCGTGTTAATCGAAAGAGCCCATCTTTGAGAGGGTAGTAAGTATACCTTGTCTCTCTTTCCCAAGGATATGGTACTTAGGCACGTGGTATATATATATATATATATATTTTTTTTTTCAAGTATTTTCTTTCAAGTACTAATATCGTTCTCTCTCCCTCTCTCTCTCTCTCTCTCTCTCTGTCTCTCTCATTCTCTTTAAAAAATGTCTTTCTTTCTTCCTTTATTTATATTTTTTATTCGTTTCATTTTTCCGATATTTTTTCTTTTCGTCATTTTACTTTTTCCCCCTTTTCTTTTCATTTACGTTCGTTCATCCCTTATTTTCAATCTGTTTTGCATTTTCTTTCTTCCTCTTCCTCGAATTTAAAAAGAAAAAAATAAATAGTAATTACTGTATTAAATGATGAAAAAAAAGAAAAAAGAGAAAAGAAAAAAAAAATAGGAAGAAAATAAAGAAATTGTTAAAGCGAATTTAAATAAATAAATATATATATATATATATATATATATATATATATATATACAAACGTATAACTTTTCGAAAGAATTGCCGATCTATAATTTTTCTTTTTGTTCTTTTTTTCCTTTTTTTTAAATTTTTTCTTTCCCACGCTTTTCATATTCTCTACGTTATTCACTTCCTTATTTCTACGAAACTTTTCATTCGAAAACGAAAAAAAAAAAAAAAAGCAAATAAATAAATTAAATGAATAAAAATGAGTAAGAAAAAAAAAAAAAAGAAAAAAAAACAGAAATAGAAAAAAAAAAAGAAAGAAAGGAGATAAAACGTCGAAGTTAATGGAATTAAAATGTGTTACATTATTCTCTTCTTTTTTTTTTTTTTTTTTTTTTACTTATTCTATTACTCACCATGATTCATAATATTTAGCCAGGCATATTACTTTCGAAATAGATAGAAAACACTACACGTTTCCAGATTCAGAACAAGAGGAACCACTCCCCCCTCCCTCTTCCCTCCCTACCCATTCTCTCTCTCTCTCTCTTTATTTATTCACTAGTTTCTCTCGTTCGAATAGGAACAAAAAGAAACGTATGATTAGAAAGTTCGATGATTGTTTAGACGACGACACGCGCCACTTCGAAAGAAAGAAAAAGAGAGAGAGAGAAAGAGAGAGAGAGAGAGAGAGAGAGAGAGAGACTTGTGCTCTTTCTTTCTCTCTCTATTTCACAGAGAAATGTACGGTCGCATCTGTAAAAATAATAGAAATCTAATTATGTAAATCCTACAGGATTTTAGGATCGTGTCTAACAGAACTAGACATGGTCATGAACAAAAGTAAGAGGCGAAAAGGGGGAAAGGTAAAGTTTATGGGGTTGGGTATGGGAAGAAGGAGGAGGGACGAAGAAACACATCCTTATCAAAATACTATGAGAGAAGGAAAAGAGTCTCCTAAGCACGTTCGACGCGTGTGTTACAACATTCGAATAATGCTACCAACTACTTATATACATACATACATACATACATACATATATACATAAACACATATATAAATACATATGTATGTCATGTACGTACGTATGTACACGTCAATGTGTCCCTTCATTGATAACTATTATTGATTCTATAAATTTATTTTCTGACGAGAAGGAAGAGGGAAGAGGGAGAGAAAAAATAAAATCCCTCATTGGATTTATTATCGATAATGATCCATCATTCCTATTTCTTTTACTAACAAAGATTATTTGAAATTATTATTTTTTTTTTCTTCTTTTTCTTTTTTTCTTTTTTCTTTTTCTTTTTCTTTTTCTCCTGAGAGAACTAATAGATAGATACAAAAAAAAAAAATATATATATATATATATATATATATATATATATAAAGAAGATAATTTATAATTATAGATAGTATAGATAATTTTGTTTGTTTTTTTTTCCCCTTTTCATCTCTTTTTTTTTTCTTTATCCTGTTAATCGAAGATATTTTAAATCGTTCAAAAATGCAAATATTTTTCATCTTTGCGTTTCCAAGCTACGGGCAAATAGTATATACGTGTCTATACGCACATATATACATGTATGCGTGTGTGCGTCCGCGAGTACGTGCGCGCGCGCGCGCGTGTGTGTGTGTGTATTCGTTTTAACATCATGGAACCCTCCTGCCGAGCGAAAACCGACACCTGGTCTGATCGGTGAACCCACACGTAACGCGCCGCAGGACACGACACACGAGTAAGCGTGTAATGAGAGAGAGAGAGAGAGAGAGAGAAAGAGAGAGAGAGGGGGGGAGATACCACCTTTCCCATAAAAATTATTGGCTCTTTTGATAATTTTTTTTTTTTGTATGATTATACGATTCGATTTGATTCGATTCGATTCGATTCGATTTGATACAAAATTTTCATTCTTTGTCGATTAAATAAGAAAATCTCTCTCTCTCTCTCTCTCTCTCTCTCTCTCTTTCTATCTATTTATCTATCTCTATCTCTTTCTCTTTCTCTTGCAAATAATTTCTAAGTGTCAACGTTCTCTAACGTTATAATCGAATCGATATAATGAAATCGTATTAAAATTATATGAAATCGTTAAATGAATCGTTAAAGTGTTTCGATAAATCTCGTAGGATGTCGTAATTATTTATTTATTTATTTATTTTTTTCTTTTGTTCTCTTCTTTTTTTGTAATCGAATTCTCGAAGATCTGACGAGATGAGATACTTTGAGAAGAAGAAGAAGAAGAAGAAGAAAAAAAAAGTCAAGAAAGAAAGAAAGAGAGAAGAGAAAAAGGAGAAAAAAATGAAGTAGGGGTTAAACTATAAAATAAAAAAGAAGAAGAAGAAGAAGAAGAAGAAGTAGAAGAAGATGAAAAAAAAATAAGAATGAGAAAGAACGTAGCATTTAAACGGAAAAGAAAAAGAAAAAAAAAAAAAAAAAAAAAAAAAAAAAAAAA
>NC_062211.1:1462985-1477985 GCF_912470025.1 Vespa velutina
AATAGTAACAGGAAGCCTGAGACTACTACTGAGTAGCAGAAGAGGGTGGCTAATCTGACTAACAAATATTTAGATTGTCGCGTTTGTGTCCCATTGATACATCGAGTGGTCTGCACCCAAAAAGATATATATATATATATATATATAGAATGAGAGAGAAAAAGGAAGTTGAAAGATAGAAAGGGAAGAAAAAAAGAAAAAATGGCCGACTATGGTGACGGTGTTTACTCAGCGCATGTTTACCCCGGTAAACGAAGAATTCTGGTATTAAGATGGCAAAGATATAATTGTATTGATATCACAAATAAGCTTCCTTTCCGTTTTACCTTTCATTATATATGTATATATATATATATATATATGTATGTATGTATGTATGTATGTATGTATGTATGTGTGTGGGGAAAGGAGATAAAGAAAAAGAAAGAGAGAGAGAGAGAGAGAGAGAGAGAGAGAGAGAGAGAGAGAGAGAGAGATAAATCGGTAGATTAAACTTCTATTAAATAAAATTAGAATCTTCTTTTTAATAAGATTAGAATATTCTTTTTCGCAGTAAACGAACGACGAATAACGAAAATACGCTTAGAATGATCTTAGAAATTAGATATGAACGATAAACACTATCACTGATCTAAATATATAATTTATAATATTTATTAACATTAAAACTATGTCTACGTATGTACGAGATTAAACTTCTATTAAATAAAATCTTCTTTCTCGCAGTGAACGCACGACAAATAACGAAAATATGCTTAGAACGATATTAGAAATTAAATTCGAACGATAAACTTTATCACTGATCTAAATATATTACTTATAATATTTCCTAACCTTAAAATTATGTTTACGTATGTACGAGATTAAACTTCTATTAAATTAAATCATTATTATCGTAGTAAACGAACGAAATTTGTTTCGACGAGATAGAAAGTATCCTTAAGAAATGATCTAATAACATAAATTAAATTCGATTTAACGTAATTATATTAAATATTTCTTAATAAATTTAAATAATACTCACGTCCTTACTGATCGCCTGACGATACTGGAATGAAATTAACCTTCACGCAATGTTGACTAACGATATTATCTCGTAAATACAAAATCGAATGTCGATACGTAAAATCAATTTCACGTATATACGCAAATAAACACGTACGATATAAATATTACGCAGGACTTTTACGCTTTCGAGGAATCTCGAGATTATGAAAATATTCAAAAGTAATAAGGAGATAAAATGAAAAAAAAAAAAAAAAAAAAAAAAAAAGAAAGAAAAATAATTATCAGGCAATAATTAATGCTACGAATTAATTAAATATCTCGAAAGTCATATCGATACGTCTCTCTCTCTCTCTTTTAACTCGAAAGTGATACATAAATGAATGAATGAACGAACGAATGAACGTCTATGTACGTAAGTTTGACGATAAAATTAATGCGATAGTAAATAAAGAATAAAACGAATAGATAAATGATCAGATTTTTCGATTAGATTTGTCGATTAGAAAAGAGAAAAATATAAGAGAGACAATGTTTTCTTTTTCGAGAATACGATATATTTATTGATCGTTTACGAACGTATAACGTAGGATCATATTATTGTTTCACGTCCTTGTTGAATGTATGTATGCATGTATGTATGTATGTATGTGAGAAAAGGAGATAAAAAAAGAGAGAGAGAGAGAGAGAGAGAGAGAGAGAGAGAGAAAGATAAATCGACAGATGTAACGCATTAACTATTCGTGATTCGCGATCAGAGGATTTTTCTTAGTAAAGAAGATATCCCGTAAGATTCGATCGTATATCTTTCTCTTTCTATCTTTTTTTCTTTTTTTTATTATTTTCGTAAATAACTATGTGAGAGAAAGATAATATAAAAAAATAATTCTTTTCTATTAAACGTTCATTTTTTTATTATTATTACTATTGTTGTTGTTGTTGTTGTTGTTGTTGTTGTTTCTATTGAAATTTTACGACACGTCATTGTTTATTTCGCGCTCGTTATCGGTAACGTGTAATAAATGTATAAAAAAAAAGAAAGGAAAAAGAAAAAGATATATATATATATATGTAAAGATATGTATGTATGTATGAGTATATATATACATATGTATATGCATAAATATAGATATATAATAATATGGATAATAATATATATGATAATAATTATAATTCATATATATATATATATATATATATATATATATATATATATATATATTGATAAAAATCGATATTAATCAATAACGATTACTCAATCAATTTAATTTTTATTCATACATGAATAAAAATATGATTCGTTTCATTTGTATCAACATTATGATAATTTAAAAAAAAATTGATCAAATATATCATTTGATTTTAAATCATTTTCTTCCCTTCGACAACCGTCTCCCACTCCCACCCATCCTCCTCCCCTCCCACCTTACAAATTTTTCAAATATAAATTACTACATTCGTAATGAGCATTAAATCAATTAATTAATTACGCTGATCGATTCAATCATTTTAAACACGTTTTCAATCGTTTATGATTAATTATTATTGATCAAAAGTCAAAAGAGATAGAGAAGGAAAGATTATGATAAGGATAAAAATAAAGACAAAGATAAAGACGAAGATAAAGAAAAAAGAGAGAGAAAGAGAGAGAGAGAGAGAGAGAATTAGAGAGTTCCTTCACCCTAACTCATAGAAATAAGTATACCTAACCATTTCGTGACGATCGTAACAAACGAACAGAGAGATCCACTCACATTCACACATGCAAAGACAACACATACAGATACAACAGAGACATACAGACAGCCATACACACAACACACATATATACGTACGAGTTAAATCATTGATGAATTGGCGATAAGGTCGTGGGATCGAGTCAGCTGTTATAAGGAAGACAACTTCTCGTATTTTGCACGGCATATCGAAGAATCGAAGCATACCTATCCTTTACTTCCCACTTCTTCTTCCTCCCCCTCCTCCTACCCCTCTTCCTCTTCCTCCTCCACCTCCTCCTCCTCCTCACCTCTTCCTTCTTCTTTTTTTCTCTCCTCCTTTCACTCGTCCTCTATATATCTTTGATCTTCACTAATAGAAATTTATTTAATTTATCGATAGAATTTCGATGTATTCTCGATTACTTCATTTTAACGATATTATCTTAACTAATTAACAATAATAATAATAATAATAATTATTATTATTATTATTATAGTAATAAAATTTTGATGGCTTATTAAAAGATAGACTTATATAAATTTTAAATATACATATACACATATATATATATATATATATATAATATTATATAAGTATAAATGAAATAAAAAATTTCTTTTAAATTTAATTATATCTGATATTTTATATGTACAATATATAAAATATATATATATATATATAAAATATATATATATGTATATATATGATTTAATAAATATATGCAAATCATATTAAATCATATTAATTAAAATTCGTTCGCAGCCAATGATCGATACAATGGCAAAAGCAACATGTTAATCTCGTTCGCAACAAGATTTATATATATATATACATATAGGTATACATATAAGATTTGGATTCGATCGATCGTGATTTATCTCATTAATCACAGCTCGTTTAATCGAACGCGTTATCCTTCGAGCAACGTGCGATATCTACGACTGAATTATTATCGTGAATATAATCGTCGACGATTCCAAGCACGTAGTTACATACATACATAAATATATATATACAAACATATATATATATATATATACATACATATATATATATACAAATATATACATATGTATATATGTAAAATTAATCGAAATCGATTCGTAAATATGTATATCGAAGCGTTTATGACGACAATCATAATCAAAATTCTTTATCTCTTTTTTCTTTTTTTTCTTTTTTTTTTATATTATTTTTATCATCATCATCATCATCATCATCATCATCATCATCTTCTTCTTCTTCCTCTTCTCGGTCATTATTATTAACAGACACATAAATTCATATGTATAGATTAAGATTATACATATATAATTTGAAAAATTCGCGACATTTTTTACCTTCTATCTTTTTTCAATTAATTAAATAAAGTAATCAATTAATTAATTAATTTATTTATTTATTTATTCATTTATTTATTATCTTTCCTTTCTTCTTACGCGTACAAATTTTGACGTGAAATTTTGTTTTACCTCGAGAGAAACAGAGACAGAGACAGAGACAAAGAGAGAGAGAGAGAGAGAGAGAGAGATAGAAAGAGAGAGAGAGAAGAGAAACAATAGATGAAAAGAAAAATCTGAAAAATTTATAACGAGGATGGCTTACACTTGACTTGGCTAAGAGAACACGAGAATCGAGTTGGTTGATTAAATAATAAATCCGTGCAAGGGCGAGTGATGGAACGATGGGCAAGTAGGGTTGCAAAGGTCTCTTTCTCTTTCTCTCCCCCTCTCTCACTCACTCACTCTTTCTTCCTCTTTCTCTCTCTCTCTCTCTCTCTCTCTCTCTCTTTCTCTTCCTTTCTCGACACCGAAGATTAATTCGACCGAATTAATGTGAACCGTTGACACGTAGATGCGAGGTCAAGTCGTTTGGGTTCAGAAACCAAGATCTTTCTCTTTCATTAACACATCTTTTGCGTCTATCGTCCAGTTTTCGTAATTTTTTTTCTTTTTCTTTTATACATATATATATATATATATATATATATATATATATGTATATATAAAATATATTTACTTATGTTAAAAATTATAGCCATCGATAGATATATTCGGTATCTTATAAAAGTGTTGTTCCTATATAAAGAATAAAAAAATAAAAAAGTAAAAAAATAAATAAATAAATAAATAAATAAATAAATGGAGAAAAAGAAAGAAAGGAAGGAAAAATATTATTGAACAAGTAATTTACAATAACAAAAAATTTTCGATAAAATATTAATCAATTCAATGTTTTAATATTTATTACCTTTAATACGAATAATTTGATATTTATAATTGATATTAAATATATATTTATATATATCTAATATATATATGAAAAATATCTACACGATTAATATTAAATAACATTATAAAATATGTATATAATAAAATAATAATAAATAATAAAAAAAATAAATAATTAAATATTTATTATTATTAATAGATATTTATTATTATAAATATATATATATATATATATATATATAAATTTTATATAATATATATTATATAATATATTATCGATGGGATTATATAAGCGATCCAAATTCTATATAACTAAGGATATTATAAATGGCGTATCTAAATATCTTATTGTTAATATATGTTAATAAGAATTACATCACGAAATAATTACTTTCCGATGTAAAAAAAAAAAAAAAGAAAAGAAAAAAATGAAAGAAACCAAAAGAGAGAAAAGGAAAGAAAGACGCACATATTTATATATAATATTGTGGATAAACAATTTTTTTTCCTTTACTTATGTATACATACGTTCCGAAAGAAAAAAATTTGTGTAAATAATTGATTAAAAATGCAATTAAAGAAAAAAAAAAAATAAAAAAAATAAAAAAAGAAAAAGGAGAGAACGAAGAAGAAAACCAAAGGCGACAATAATTCTCGAATAATTTTAAAAATCGATAATATCGATTAATAATTGATTTGAAATACATACATACATAAATACATACATACATACATACATACATACATACATACATACATATATATATATATATATATATATATATATATATATACACTTTTAAATTCTTTTTGATAATCTAATAATATTTATCATATACATTATCAATCGATAATGATTAACTATAAATAAAGGAAATAAAAAGTTTTAACGAAACGAATTTTCTATCAATTTATCCCTATATTAATATTTATACGACCTGAAAATATTATCTGATCGATATAATCGATTTATCGTCACGAAACCGTGGCTCGCGGTTAATGGTAGACAACGATTGGGCGTAGGCCGCGAGGCCACTTGATCGCTTATTGACCACTGTTGACTCGTGTTGACACCGCAGACCTTCGTTAGGTGGATAAATATATCGTTCTTGGACCGGGTCAAGTGGATGCTGAGCGTATCTGCGCCGGTTCCTCGCCCACATGTATTCACGGTCGCGATTTCCTTTTTTTCTTATTGTTTGTTTTTTTTTTTTACCCCTACCCCTAACACCACCTCTTCTTTCTCCTCCCCCTTCGCCTACCCTCCATCCCCTATGTCTTTATATCTATATATATATATATATATTTATACATAGTTATAGTCAAATACGGAAGACATGGTTCAATGTTTACTCAACGATAAAGATTGCACGTAGTCGATTTCTCGAACGAAAGATCGGTATATGTAGGTGTTTCTAAGAAATCTTTCAAGGTCATTTATGATTTATATAGCCATGCATTTAATATGTATTTACGTATCTATGTTAGTATGTATGCGCGAATCCTAGGTGATTATATCAAGAGTGGTCCGATTATAAATCATATATATATATATATATATATACATATTTTTTTTTCTTTTTCTTTTCCCTCTCTCTCTTTCTCTCTCTCTCTCTCCCTCTTTCTCTCTCTTTCTCTCTTTTTCGAAACACCCATATACGATTTTTTGATATATTACTGGACCCGTTCGATTTTTAAAATTATTCGAGAATTACTGTCGACTATCATTTTTCTTCTTCTCCTTCTTCTGTTTTCTCCTTTTTTTCTGATTCTTTTTTTCTTTTTTTCTTTTTTTTTTTCTCTTTTGAAATATACGTACACATAACGGAATGGAAAAAATTGTTTATCCATAATATTGTATATAAATATGTCCGTCTCTCTTTCTTTTTTTCTTCATTTTTTTTCTCTCTTTTTTTTCCCCCCTTTTTTTTTTCTTTCTTTAAATCGAAAATTTAATTATTTCGTGACGTAATTGTCATTAAAATACATTAACAATAAGATGTTTAAATGCGTCGCTTATAATATCCGTAATTAAATAGAATTTATATCTCAATTTTATAATCTCATGGATAACTATGTCAAAAAAAAAAGAAAAAAATATATATATATATATATATATGTATATTTCAAATTATTAAAAAAAAGAAATCAGAAAAACGTTTGTAGAAAAAGCCTTCTAACACGAAATTATTTCGGATTGATTAGTTCGAGGTAAAAAAAAAAAAAAAAAAAAAAAAAAAAAAGAAAAAGAAAAGAAAAAACAAAAAAAAAAAAGAAAATATCTGCGACGAATCTAATTCATTTCAAATCGAACCTCTCGATTAAAGGTTCTGAGAAAAAAAAGAGAAAAAAAAATGAATAAAAAAGAAAAAAAAAAAAAAAATAAATAAATAGAAAGAATTCGAACGACTTGGACGACGAATCGAAGAAACGAGACAAAAAATGGAATTAACGAGTTTTAATTATCTAACCTTATATAAACTTTAACACCAGAAGTACGAGTGAGATAGAAAGAGAGAGAGAGAGAGAGACGGAGAGAGAGAGAGAGAGAGAGAGAGAGAGAGAGAGAGAGAGAGAGAGAGAGAGAGAGGAAGAGAGAGACAAATAAGAGAGCATCAATCTATTTGGATGCTTAGCAAAGAAGGAGCAGCAATTATGATATTTGTCCCTATTAGGCGAATTGGGGTGGCGACTCGCGTGACCCCAACTGATCGTGGCGGACTGCTAACTCGCGCAATGGGCCTGGGGTCAAATAAGACCGCCTCTCTCTCTCTCTCTCTCTCTCTCTCTCTCTCTATCACTCTATCTCTCTCATTCTTATCATTCACTCACAAAGTTTTGCCTTACCGATATTCACATCTCTTTGCGTGAAATTCATCAAAACGAACCGAGAATAACCACCGACGAATTGCATTAAATTAGATCGAATTAGATCGAATTAGATTTGTCTTTATCGTAAAATACTTCAGTACGATTGGAATTGCATACATTTTGAAATTCGATATATTGATATAATATGAACGTTTGGTACGAAAGGAAAAAAAAAAAAAAAAAAAGAAAGAATGGGTTTTCTTCTGCTTGCGATCTGAAAGAAATAAAAGGGATAAAAAAATTAGAATTCGAAAAAGTGAATGATCGAATTTTTGATGAACGCTTAAAAGGCTCAATAATTATATCTTAAATTTAATTAAATCTCTATTTACGTTAGATTAGATTTTTATTAAATTTTAATCCATATATTTATTTAAATAAACGAATGATCGATAACGATAGTTATCTTAGAACGATCATTAGAAATAAGATTAGAATTATAAATTCCTATTATCTGATCTAATGCATAGCTTTTAACGTTTTACTAGGCTTAAAACAATGTCTACGTGAATTTGCGAGATTAGATTTGTATTCGATTAAATTTACCTCTTCTTTTTTCTTTTTTGTTTTTTTTGTTTTTTTTTTAAATAATCTAACGAACGATCTAATTAAAATCGAATCATCATATAGCAAATTTAATGTATTATATCTTAATAAACCTAATACTATTTTCTACGAATAAAATATTAAATTTTTATAAGATTACCTATACCGAATAAAAATTAACGATTAATATCAATAGTATGACGTTTATAATTATCTTAGAAATTAAATTCGTCTCGGATCATATTTCTAATCTAATATATTATATTGGCTTAAACGTAAAACAATATCTACTCATGCGAAATTAAATTTTCGTTGATTAGAATCTTCTTTTTCGCAGTAAACGAACGACGAATGACGAAAATACGCTTAGAACGATCTTAGAAATTAGATATGAACGATAAACACTATCATTGATCTAAATATATTACTTATAATATTTATTAACCTTAAAACTATGTCTACGTATGTACGAGATTAAACTTCTATTAAATAAAATCTTCTTTCTCGCAGTGAACGCACGACTAATAACGAAAATATGCTTAGAACGATATTAGAAATTAAATTCGAACGATAAACTTTATCACTGATCTAAATATATTACTTATAATATTTATTAACCTTAAAACTATGTCTACGTATGTACGAGATTAAACTTCTATTAAATAAAATCTTCTTTCTCGCAGTGAACGCACGACTAATAACGAAAATATGATTAGAACGATATTAGAAATTAAATTCGAACGATAAACTTTATCACTGATCTAAATATATTACTTATAATATTTCCTAACCTTAAAACTATGTCTACGTATGTACGAGATTAAACTTCTATTAAATTAAATCATTATTATCGTAGTAAACGAACGAAATTTGTTTCGACGAGATAGAAAGTATCCTTAAGAAATGATCTAATAACATAAATTAAATTCGATCTAACGTAATTGTATTAAATATTTCTTAATAAATTTAAATATTACTCACGTCCTTACTGATCGCCTGACGATACTGGAATGAAATTAACCTTTACGCAATGTTGACTAACGATATTATCTCGAAAATACAAAATCGAATGTCGATACGTAAAATCAATCTCACGTATATACGCAAATAAACACGTACGATATAAATATTACGCAGGACTTTTACGCTTTCGAGGAATCTCGAGATTATGAAAATATTCAAAAGTAATAAGGAGATAAAATGAAAAAAAAAAAAAAAAAAAAAAAAAAGAAAGAAAAATAATTATCAGGCAATAATTAATGCTACGAATTAATTAAATATCTCGAAAGTCATATCGATACGTCTCTCTCTCTCTTAACTCGAAGGTGATACATAAATGAATGAGTGAACGAACGAATGAACGTATATGTACGTAAGTTCGACGATAAAATTAATGCGATAGTAAATAAAGAATAAAACGAATAGATAAATGATCGGATTTTTTGATTAGATTTGTCAATTAGAAAAGAGAAAAATATAAGAGAGACAATGTTTTCTTTTTCGAGAATACGATATATTTATTGATCGTTTACGAACGTATAACGTAGGATCATATTATTGTCTCATGTCCTTGTTTAATGTCAGATATATAAAAGAGATAGATGTATAAAAAGAAAGAGAGAGAGAGAGAGAGAGAAAGAGAGAGGAGCGAAAGAAGAAGAAAAATTAAAAAAGGAAAGAAAAGAAGAAAAACAACGAGTTTGTATTATGGCATACGCATTGTGAATGTCACTGGTGAACATAGAAAGAGAAAGAGAGAGAGAGAAAGAGAGAGAGAGAGAGAAAGGTAGAAAATACATTGTGACGACGAGCAGGGTCCTGTCAAGCGTTATGAAACGCGTTCTAAATTTTATTCATTCGCCGCAATCTGTCCTACTCGAATACATATACATACCTACTATTCGACATAAAAACACATACATATATATATTTACACATATATATATATATATATATATATAGAGAGAGAGAGAGAGAGAGAGATGTAAGCACATACATATATAGATACATAAAGCGACTCATCTCTTTCTTTTTCATTTAAAAAAAAAAAAAAAGAAAAGAAATACGAGGCATTGTACGCATTTATAATATTATAATCCTATTGAAGATAAAAAGAGAGAAAATTAACATACCTATGTATGTATTTATGTATGAGGATAGATACGAACGTTAAATGAATTAGTTTTGTTATAGACTTTTAAAAAGAAATTTATTATTTGAAATAATCGTAATATATATATATATATATATATATATATATATATATATATATTTATATATATATATATACGAAGGATATCGTGCAAGGATATTTAGATAATATCTTACATGTTTTAATTGAAAATTATTTTATATTAATTGAATAATAATCAAGATTATTATTACTTATATATATATATATATATATATATATATATATATATATATATATATATATATATATGTAGAAGAATTATATAAAGAGAACAAAATAAATTTCGATTAAATTAAAAGAAAGATCAAAAATGATGATATGATGAGAGAGATAAACGAATAGATATAAAAGTGAATAAGAGAGAGAGAGAGAGAGAGAGAGAGAGAGAGAGAGAAGATAGCAGTGGCATTGAATAGAAAGAAAGGATCCAGATTCACGTAAGAGAGAAAAAGGGAGAGTAAAAAGAGAAGTAAGTATGAGTGAAAGAGTGAAAGAGTGAGAGGGAAAGAGAGGAAGAGTCCCGCCCGATCCCAGCACCTCCTAAAGGGGAATTTCAGTCTGATTCGTCGGTCCTGATTGGTGGAGGCGGTACAGACAGGTATCCATATCCGGTATGGGCTGGGCTCAAGCTTGTTCACCCTCTTTCTCTCAAATATACAGACACATATATACAGAAACACTATACGTAACATACACATATATATATATATATGTGTGTGTATGTGTGGGTATGTTTATGTATGTATGTATTTATTTATAGATAACTCATGCTCTTTCCATACATTTTCATATGTATACAAGAAAACAGTCAGTATCCGACGGAAACGATATATATATATATATATATATATATATATATATATATATATATATATATATTTAGAGATGTATATGTTTTTTTTTATTTATTTCTTTATTTCTTTATTTATTTTTTTATTTATTTATTTATGTATGGTTACATACATTATATATACATATATACATATATATATTTAGGGATGTGTATGATTTTTTTTATTTATTTATTTGTTTATGTATTTGTTTATTTATTTATTTATTTTTTCTTTTTCTTTTCGACAAAATTAATTAAACGATCTAATTGATTAGATCAATTATAAGAATTCAATAATTATTAATTAAACAATACATTGAAATAACAATGCGTTTCTTTCTTAGATCATAAATAAATAAATAAATAAATAAATAAATAAATACATGAAATAAATGAGTGAATAATAAAAAATTTTGGTTATCGAGTTGAAAAAAAAATTTCTTAACTCATTAGAATAGAAAATTTTCAATAACTTTAGTACGAAGCACGGGATGATGTATGAAAAAAGAAAAGAAGAAAGAAAAAAGTGAAAAAGAAAAAGAAAGAAAAAAAAAAGAGAAAAGAAAAGAAAAGAAGAAGAAGAAAAAGAGGGAAAATAAAAAAGGTAACACTTTTGCGTAAACATATTGGATTATTGTTATTAAATATTTTTACAATTATAAAACAAATTGGTTAAAATGACAATTGGTTATATAAAAAAATTGAAAGAAAATTTATCATTTGAAAGAAAATTGCGAATAGATCGAGAAAAGTTTAATAGAACGATTTATACATTTTTATGATGGATTAAAGTAACAATTTTATTGTACAATTAAAGAAGAAAGGTAGACATGAAGAAAAGAAAGATATTGTATTTTAGGAGATAAAAATTTAACTGTACGGCTACGAAATTAAAGGTTTAACGATAATGTACTGCATGGAACTATATTTCATTTTAAAGTAACACGACAAATAAAATAAATTCGGAACAAGCGTATACAACGAAAAGAAAGAGAGACAGAGACAGAAAGAGAGAGAGAGAGAGAGAGAGAGAGAGAGAGCGAGAGAGAGAGAGGGAGAAAGGGATAAACCAGAAAAAGAAAATAAAAAAAAGATTACGAAAATAATGCATAAAGGATAATAAATAGGCGATAATTACTTTGAGGTTTTCCTTAAAAAGGGACTTAAATGAGTTTTAAAGGATATAATTGTTTAAATCCAAAGGATTCAAAACGAATCATTAAAGTAAAGGATTATTAACGATATTGACTTGACGTGGTATGACGATGATTAATTACAAAAAAAAAAAAAAAAAAAAAAAAAAAAAAAAAAAAAAAAAAAAAAAAAAAAAAAAAAAAGGATAAAGAAAAAGAAAAAAAAATGTAAAGAGAGGACAAAAAAATTGTTTAAATATCGATTCTAAAAGCTTTAAAACGAACGTTTGGACGACCATCATCCCACTTATGTTCTTCTCCATTTAATTTTTTATCTTTTCCTACTTCTCGTCTCGAATCAACAAAATAACCAAAT
Source organism: Vespa velutina (assembly GCF_912470025.1). NCBI lineage: Eukaryota > Metazoa > Arthropoda > Insecta > Hymenoptera > Vespidae > Vespa > Vespa velutina. The sequence goes on from NC_062211.1 coordinate 1,475,893, forward strand.
ACTAGAGAATAAGAATGATTTCTCGTATTTATACTTTGTTCTTTCTTTCGTTTTGTTTTTTTCCTCTTCTTCCTCCTTCTTTTTCTTTCCTACCCCCCTGCCTTCCTACCCCCCCCCCCCCTCTCTCTATGTGCCTAACGTCGAATAAACAACGTATATTATTAATTAATCACGAAAGGATTTATCGATCGTTCGAATTTACTTTCCCCGTCGATTTGTTTCCGAAGACGAAAAAAAAAAAAAAGGAAAAAAAAAAGAAAAGAAAGGAACGAAAAGTATTAAAAAGAAAAAAAACAAAAAAAAGAACAAAAAAAAACACAAAAAAAAAAAATGTGAACAATCGTGAGATTACAATGGAAGGAGGGTTAAGTTTAAAAGGAAAAAAAAAAAAAAAAAAAGAAAGAGAAAAGAAAAAAAAAAAAAAAAAGATCCATTGTAACCAATGTCCTTTCGAAAGGAAAACATAAAAACGAATAAAAGAAATCACGAGTAAACAATAAAAACAATAGTAAGGTAAATTAATTAATTGTTGATGACAGGATATGAAAAATGGTGGTTAAATTTTCAAATTAACCTAAGGTAGTTAACTTAAGCTCTAGATCAAATAACTGTTATATATATATATATATATATATATATATATATATATATATATATATATAAAATGGTCTCTCAAAGAGAGAGTAGGGCCATTTTATTATTAGATTGGAAACTATGAAACGAACATTTCTGTTTAGTTGTTTATTTCCATTCGATACCCGTTTCATAGTTTTCAACTTAATAAAAAGCGACCAATAAATTCACTAATAAATATTTAAAGGATATACGCTAAATTATTTAACCTTAAATATTGTTTCACTTCCATACTCTTTTATCATTATTTTTCATCTCTCTCTCTCTCTCTCTCTCTCTCTCTCTCTCTCTCTCTCTCTCTCTCTCTCTCTCTCTCTCTCTATCTATCTATCTATCTATCTATCTCTATCTATCTATCTATCTGTAACTTTGTTCTTTTTCTCATCGTTCGGTTTAAATCCAATTTAATAGTGACAATATAATTTCTTTCTATGGTTTATTATATTTCTGTAATGGGAATTTTTTATAGGAAGTATATTGTTCTTAGAATAAATAAATACCATAATAAATATAACATTATCATTAAATTTTTCGACAATATTATGGGAATATTTGTGATTGTACTTTTGTTCTTTCCCCCCCCCCTCCAACCCCCATTCCCCTTCCCCTACCCCAACCATAGTTCTTCCTTTTTTTTTTTATCGTTTCTATTCCTTTCTTTTATATTCGATCAATAATTCATTAATAAGAACAATGAAATATTAAGTTTTTCTTATGATCGTACTCATGTATGTCTATTTACGTTTGGAAAATTTTTAAAAGAATAGAGAAGGAAAAAAAAAAAAGAGAAAAAAAAAGGAAAAAGAAAATAAACCAATTGAATATTACGTTCTTATCGTTGATTATGAAACGTCGTAATAACGAAGAGGAAAAATTGTAAGTAATCTTCGAATTGGAATAATTTTAATATTAAAATTGATTTAAATCGAACGATTCGTTGTAAAAAATGACGAGTGAAATGATTAAGAAATTATTTCTGAATCTTTCGTGCATTCGAATTAAACATTATGATTATATCGAGTAATAATATTTATAAAGAAATAATTTCAATAAAAGTCGAGACGAGTAACGTTTGAAAAATTTCGAAGAGGAAGAAAAAAAGAAATTAAATTATAATAATAAAAAAAGGAAATCAAGAAAAAGGACGATTGAAGGAAGAGAGAGAGAGAGAGAGAGAGAGAGAAAAGAAAAGATCGAATGATAAAAGAGGATAGATAGATCATTTTATGATTGTGCAGTCTCTTAAAAAAAAAAAAAAAAAAAAAAAAAAAAAAATCTATCAAAAAATCATGGAACATCGTAATAATGTAAAATGACATTTGGAATGATCCTAATTCGCTTTTTTTTTTTTTTTTTTTTTTTTAAATCGAATCGACAAAAGACAACTTTTGGCTCCAATCGAACAACGAATTTAAAGAGACAGAGAGAGAAAGAGAGAGAAACATACATACATACATACA
>NC_062211.1:1485485-1495485 GCF_912470025.1 Vespa velutina
CAATTATGTACAATATTATATATAAAAGATTAGATTTGAATTATCACTTCTATTATATCTATTTATATTTATTTAAAATTCATCAAATTCATTGATAAGATAGGATTATTTCTCGTTAGAAATCATTTTTAAAATATCGACAAGTTTAAGAAAGAGAGAGAGAGAGAGAGAGAGAGAGAGAAAAAAGTTAGATTATTATTGTAACTATTTATAAGCTATGTAGCTAACCGTGAACCTTTTCTACAAGACGTATCGATTAAACGACATGACAAAAGAGCCAAGTGAAAGGAAGCACATTTGTTTAGAACCACCCGGTTACCTTTCGACCTAATGTTAGAAATAATTCTACATTGTGAAATGCAAGTATTCTTAAAGCCAGAAATATCGATCAATTTTATATATACATATACATATATATATATATATATTTATACATACACAGACAAACATATATATATATATATGTATATATATATATATATATATATATAATAACTACATAACATACAAATGTATTTTACGATATACATAGATACAAATGTATGACATATTTCTTTTTCTTTCTTCTAACTTTTATTCTATTACATTTAACTTTTATTTCCTTCTATTCGATCTCTCTTCATTAAAACGACGATTAAGAAATTATATTATCGTACCTCTAATTGTCGATCTTATTAAAAATCTGATTTTATTTAAATTAACGTTAATAATAATAATAATAATAATAATAATAATAATAATAATAATAATTATAATAATAAAAATAATCGTTATTGTAAACGTTAGATCTCTCTATGTATTATTTTCTAACGTTACTATTAATCTTTTTCATTTCTTTCTTTTCTTTTTCTTTCTGTTTCTTTTCCCTTTTTTCTTCGTTTTTCTTTTTTCTTTTCTTTTTTTTTTTTCTTCTTTTTCATTCAAATTTTTAATTTTAAATACGAATTCACAGTTTCAGAAGGAACATTGTCTAATCGTTCATTCATCAACGATCAAACATCTCGTAATCTTTCTAATCGATTACCATTTGTTTGTTCCTTTTAATTCATTTCATGACTTGCGAATGATAGATCAATAAAAAAAAAAAAAAAAAAAAAAAAAAAAAAAAGAAAAGAAAAATGAAAAAAAAAAAAAACACAAATTCGACTCGTAAATGAAAAAATTCAAACGTCTCGGAATTTATCCAATCGATCCCATTTGTTTATTCCTTTTAATTCATTTCATGATTAGCGAATGAGAGATCAATATAAAAAAAAAAAAAAAAAAAAAAAAAAAAAGAAAAAGAAGAAAAAAAGATAAAAAGAACAAAGAAATTCAACGAACTGATCAACTTGTTAATAAAAAATTAATAATGAAGACGAAGTAGACACACGGACAGAGAGAGAGGGAGGGAGAGAGAGAGAGAGAGAGAGAGAAAAGCAAACGTGATACACGAAGCAACCCTTGTCAGAGGGAGTCATAGTGGGTGTTAGATGGGGTGAGGAGGAGAAGGGACACACAGACAACTCTAACGCATCTAATCGACGTATAAATTTTTGATATATCGCAAACACTATATCTTTCTATTTCTCTCTCTCTCGCTCTTAGGAGTTTTCCATCGAAAAAAGTAAGTTATTCCGTATGGCAAATCGAACTTATAAATTTCAAAAAAGGAAAAGTGACATATAACCGACCGAGCCCACGGTGATGTATGTTTGGTATGGTATCATTGATGTGTGTCTGTGTCTGTATTTACGTGTATGTATATGTGTGTATGTCTGTGTGTTTGTGTGTGTGTGTGTGTGTGTGTGTCTGTATGTCTTATAGAACTTTTGTGTACCTCGGCAATACCGATATTTGCGGACTATTATTACGAGACTGGTTGCTACTAGTCACGATGCAAGTAAAGTAAAGTAAGTATATATCCATATCTATATACATACATATATATATATATATATATATATATATATGTATATATATACATATACATATTGTAGATTCGTGCCACGTAAAGGCGGTGATCCGATCCGTGTATTCCGAGTGTGGGACTATGATCACCTGCTGCTACTAGTACACTCTCTCTCTCTCTCTCTCTCACTCACTCTTTCTCTCTTACTCTCTCTATCTCTATTTCTCTTTAGCTTATACATGCGGTACCGGACATCAACGAAGTAATGATGGCTCATCTCCAAGTTACGCGAAGAGAACGTTACTTTTTTTTCCTCTTTTGTCTCTTTTCTTTTCTCTTTTTATTCTCTTTTCTTTCTCTCTCTCTCTCTTTTCTCTCTCTCTCTCTCTCTCTCTTTTCTTTTTTTTTCTACTTTCGTGGTCTCTATGTTATATTATGCTTGACATAATAAATATCACCTTTTACTTTCTCTCTCTATTTCTATCTCTATCTCTATCTCTATCTCTATCTCTATCTATCTATCAATATCTATTTCTCTCGCTATAGTTTATGTTAACCTATAATAATTTCTAACATTCTATATCTCTATTATTTCTTTTTCCATCAATGTCTTACCTCTTGCAAATGTCTCTTATCTTCCTTTTCTTTCTCCTTCTTTTATTCTTTCATTCTCCTTCGCGAATTTTTATTTATTTATTTATTTATATACATATATATATATATATATGTGTGTGTGTGTTTTAAGAATCGTTTGAAATGTATTAAATTATTCGAAATAAAAATGTATTTCATGAATAAAATAGAATTAGACGAAATGTTCTTTTCTAAAATATTGAACGTTCATATCGCCAATTTTCTCTATGTAATTTTATTGTATTACTTAAAAAAAAAAAAAAAAAAAAAAAAAAAGAAAAAAAGAAAAAAAAAAGAAAAGAAAGGAAGAAAAAAAAAAGAACGAATTACAAAAAATAACGAGAAAAACAATAATAATAATAATAATAATAATAATAATAATAATAATAATAATAAAATATACAAATGAACTAATTTATTCGGAGATATTGAAAGATTGCCGGAGTTTATTATGATTCTATGATTAATTCGTTCGACGGGCTCTTTTTGTTCTCGTAGTGTGGCGACCCTAAAAAATAAAAATACGAAACAAAAAAAAAAAAAAAAAAAAAAGGAAAGAAAAAAGAAGGAAAATAATGAAAATGAAAAAGACATAATAATACATACAAGTATATAAACACACACACACACACACACACACATACATATACAAATAATAAAATAGATGATTTGACTGAAGCTATGAGTTGAACGTGCGTGTGTATGCGCGCGCGTGTTTTCGATCGAGAGTCTCTCGAGAGCCCTTTTTTTTTCTTTTTCTACTTTTACGTTTCTTCTTTTTCTTTTTCTTTTTTTTTGTACCCTTCCCCCACCCACTCAATCTCTATAAATTCTAGTTCGAGATTCGCCACGGCATTTTCGTCGTCTTCATCTCGCTTACGAATTTAATACAACGTCTCTATCGAGAAAGAAAAAGAGAGACAGAGATAGAAAGAGATAGAGAGAGAAAGAGAGAGAGAGAGAGGATGAAAAAAGGTTTACTTCCCACCATGGCGGCGAACCTTTGTATCATTTAATATTTAAAAACAAGCCATAAATATGTCGCCTCCGCGTGGACTGGGTCTCAGCCTGCCTAGCGCACCATCTCATCTCACTTCCCTCTCCTTTTATTTCGATCTTAACTTCAACCCCCCTACAGGCCCCTTTCCACCACCACCTTCATCTCCACCATAAGGATCTTCACCGATTAAAACGCGATCGCGATCGTGATCGTGCGACGGATTATAATAACCCGACAAGAATCACCTAACCACCCTAACCCACCCTATTTCATCCCATCTCTCTCTCTCTCTCTCTCTCTCTCTCATGTATCTAAAAAACTAATGCCATGTTGAAATCTGCATTGTATTAATGATATTGCCTCTTTGACAAACACACGAACATGTATCTATGTATGTGTGTATGTGTTGGTGCTCGAATGGGAAATGGAAAAAAAAAAAAAAAAAAGGAAGGAAGGAAGAAAGAAAAGGAAAGAAAAAAGAAAAAAGAGAAAAGAAGAAGAAGAAGAAGAAGAAAATATTTCAACCGGTTGTGCGCGCATGCGCGTACGCGAAGCGCATTTCTTTTAACTCGCAATTAAAACGAAATAAAAAATGAAAGGGCGCGAGAGAGAGAGAGAGAGAGAGGTTTGATTTTTCTTTTTCTCTTTCTTGTTTTTATTTTTTATCTTTCTCTTTTCGTTTTACTTTCTTTCTTCTTCTTTATTATTATCATTATTATTATTATTATTATTATTATTATTATTATTATTATTATTATTTCTACTTCTCCTTTTTTCATTTTTTCTTTTTTTTTTTTTCTTATAATCCCCTCTCCCTCATCCCTGCAAACGGACAGTCAAGATAGAGACACTTTGGTTTCGTTGCCCTTAAAAGAAAATAGATACATCGATATATAGACACATAAGTAAAATATATAAGGGAGTAAAAAAGAGAGAGAGATAGAGAGAGAGAGAGAGAGAGAGAGAGAGAGAGAACAGAGAGGGAATAGAGGATAGGAGATAGATGAGAGAAGAGTGGCAAGTATGAGAGAGGCCCAGGTTTGATTGAGGGTTGAAGGTTTCGTGAGGCTTACGGGGAGAGAAGAGGAGGTGGGGTCGGGTGGAGGGGTGGAGGGATAGGGGGGGGGGGAGGGGTAGTCGGTAGAACGGCTTTTTCGAATCGACACCCTAGTATAACGTTATGGTGGAATTGTATAATGGTGGAATTATTTAGTGTAAAAAATCCCATCCATAGACTGTACCCACCGTGAAACCGCCCCGCCTAAACAGTGCGTTAACCGATGATTTACGGAGGGTGGGGAGGAGAGGGGGGGGGAGAACCCTTAGCCAAGAAGGTAAGTACTACGAAGGACCGTACGATACTAAACGAAACGAAACGAAACGAACGATATAGGACGATAGAATAAACGTACGAACCCCCTTGGATATATAACATAGACGTCAACCCTTTCTCTCTCTCTCTCTCTCTCTCTCTCTCTCTCTCTCTTCTCTGCTCTAGATCTAGTTATGTGTCTATTGTCATCCGAACGACCATCTCTGACCCTCTCCCTACTGCCACCCTCCTCTCCCCCTCGGCCCGCTACATCTACCTATCCCCCACTCTTCGACTCTAACCAATTCCTTTTAACCCCCTCCCCACCCCATCATAGACCATCCCTAACATACCTATCCCTCTCTTCCAATTTACCCCTACTACACCACTATACTCTATAACGATACTCGTAACTTGATAAACAACAAACACGCATATGTTAAGTATATAGAAAATATATACACACGTATATGTATGTATGTATGTATGTATGTATGTATGTATGTATGTATGTATGTATGTATATGGAGTATAATACTTTTCATATCTGTGTAAACTGTTTCTATCTATGTAATATAATATAATAACGTTATTATTATTATTTTATATTATTTATTATGATTATTATATATTTTCGTCGTCATCGTAATTACACGCACGTATATTAATTTATAAATATATATATTTATTATATACGTATGTATTCCCTGAAACATACCAAATGATTCATAGAATTTATCATAAAATTTTTTAATATCGTCATTATCGATTATTACTATTTATTATTTATTATTTATTATTATTATTATTATTATTATTATTACTATTATTACTATTATTATTATTAAAATGACAAAATATAACTTGGAAAGCAACGTATCAAAGAAAGTTTGCATTTAAAAAAAAAAATACATTATATATATATACATATATATATATGCCTATATAAATATAAATATATTCACATATATATATATATATATATGTATATACATATGGATAGATATGTATTGGAGTTCTGGGCACCCATAAGGGGCCCCTTATATAGATACACGAAGAAACATACATCATTTTGACTTATGAGAGGCATTATCGTTCGTACCAGAGCTTTGCAAAGTAGGAGAAACTAAAAGAGAAAGAGAAAGAGAGAGAGAGAGAGAGAGAGAGAGAGAGAGAGAGAGAGAGAAGATACAGAAGAGACACACACAGAAAGAGAGATAGAGAAAGTGAAAGAAATATTCGCATATTCACGCGTGTGTAACGTTTAATATATTACACGAAGAGGCGGCATCAAGACGTTATCCAATGACAATATATTATTACCTTACAACCCTTCTCTCTCTCTCTCTCTCTCTCTCTCTCTTTCTCTTTCTCTTTCTGTATCTATCTATCTCTCTTCTTCTCGCTTTGCACGGAACAGAGGCTTAACTGGCCCATCTACTTTCCTTTTAATTCGATCTACCAACGGGATCATCGTCAAGTGGGCCGTCGGGCCCCCACAACGTTTCACACGTCGTTGAAAAATCTAAAGGTAAGTATTATATTATATTATATTCTCAATATTTAATAATGATCATCCTTAATATAATAATATTATTCAATTCGTTCTATTATTCTCATTCGATAACATCAATCTTATCTAAACGTTTTTTATTATTCTATAAACGTAAAAAAAAAAAAAAGTAATTGATATATATTTTTGATCGATCGATCGATCGATTAATAATTATGAAACTTTTGATTTTATTAAAAAAAAAAAATTAAAATTGGTTAATTAATACGCTTTCGATTTGTCAAATATTATTATAACACGTATAATAATATTATTTTTCTAATATTTCTAATCCTATTAAATTTTAATACTTCCGATGACATTGAATTAATGTTATTACATTTTGGAATATTATTTTTTAATCTAAACGTGAGACCAAACTAATTTGTCGATCGTAAAATTATTCGTTAATTAATCAATTAAATAATTCATTCATTCATTCGTTCATTCATTCATTCATTCGTTCATTCATTCATTCATTCATTCATTCATTCATTCATTCGTTCATTCATTCATTAATTACGCAGGTAATTTAATAATTGATTCACGTTAAATCGTCATACTCTTTCGTACAAAATAATCTACATAAAAAGATATAAAAAAAGATGTTACAAATTTTGTTGACATTAATAATAAATTACAATAAACAAATAATTCATTAAGCCAATATAATCCAATCTCTATCATATCAACAATAAAAAGATTATTCCTATTAAAAATTATTTCCTTAAAAGTATTTGACTTGTGTTTAAATAAATAAAAATGAAAAAAAATAAAAAAAAAAAAAAAAAAAAAAAAAAAAGAAAAAAAAACAACCAAATATTTTTTATAACAAATTTGATCGTCCCATCGTATATGCAAATATAAAACCCCAAAAGTCTAACGATAATGGTATATACGATAGATAATGATCTAGATATACATATATCTGTTGCTACAAAACAAAAAATGAAAAAAAAAAAAAAAAAAAAAAAAAAGAAAGAAAGAAAGAAAGAACAAAAAGAAAAAGAAAAGAAAAGAAAAGGAAAGGAAAGAAAAGAACAGAAAAGAAAAGAAGAGAAGAGAATACTATTATTAAGGGATGGGGTGAGGTAGGGTGGATCGGGATGGAGTGGGGTAATATGGGGTGGTATGAGTTGGTTTGGAAGGAGCGAACAACGACTTGAAAAGAGCAGCATTGGAAAAAAAAAAAAGAGGAAAAAAAAAAGAAAATAAAAAAGAATCATGGAAGACGATGCGCGTTCATCTTCCTTTTTCTATCGTGCAATATGGCGCGGGCTAATGTTACCATTATGTTACTATTATGTTGTCCCGCATTATACCTGCAATTTTCTCAAGGCATATCTTAAGATCCGATCGTCGACGACCTAACGCAACGCAACAAACAAAACACACACATACACACACACACACAATAATAATAACACAACAATAACAATAACAATAACGACACAACGGCATAGATACAACAATACACACACACATATGTACACGTATGCATATACTCAAATAACTACTATTCGGATTATTTTACTCAATTTTTCGTTGAGTTGAAACAACGTAAAAAAAAAAAAAAAAAAAAAGAAAAAGAAAAAAAAAATCATCCCTGAGAGAGGGAAGAGAGATGGGATGGTGGGTGATGGTGGTTGAGAGAATAAATAAGTATGAATTAGAAAACAACATCAGATTGTCTCGGGTAAATCGTAATCTAAGGAAAAGAAAAGAAAAGAAAAAAAAAATAAAAAAAAACAGGAAACAAATAAATACATGGATACGAATAATTTGTGATAGATTGCGAGATCAGATTTTTTTTCATTAAAAAAAAAAACAAAAAAAGAAAAAGAAAAAGAAAGAAAGAAAAAAAAAAAAAAAAACAAAGAAGAAAAAAAAAAAAAAAAAAAAAAAAAACCATATATACCTAATCCCATCTAAGTATTTAACATATAATAACGTTTCTCTCTCTCTCTCTCTCTCTCTCTCTCTCTCTCTCTCTCTCTCTCTCTCTCTCTCTCTCTCTCTCTCTCTCTCTTTCTTTCTTTCTTTGTGTTAACAAAAGACGGACAGCTGATGCTTCGTAACCAGTTAAAATCATCGTCGTCAAAATATAAGCGTCCTTATAAAACGATGTAAAACTCGCTCCCTCTCTCTTTCTTTCTCTCTCACACTATCCCTCTCTCTCTCTCTCTCTCCCTCTCTCTCTCTCTCTCTCTCTCTCTATCTAACATATACTCGTTTACTCCCCTTACGATCGTATAAATCCATCTATTGTAACAGTACGATTATGTTTTCTCAAGTGGCCACCGGCATAGTAAAATAGATAAGGTAACGATAGGGCACACAGCACACTAACCAAGTCGTTTTGGATTTCGTTTTCGTTTAGTCCAAGTACTACTTAATACTTAGTTGCATAAGTAACTAAGTAAGTACTTAGTTACTCGTTCGATGCACGAACGCACGCACGCACGAACGCACGTGCGGGACGCATCCTGAAGCCAAGTGCCTCTACGAGCTGCACATGGCTTTTTCGTATCCTCCTCTTCTGATATCTCTTTTTCTCCCTCTCTCTACCCCCCCACCCTCCCACCCTCTTTCTCTTTCTCTCTCACTCATAACCAATAACCCCCAATAATCTCCTCTCCTCTCTCTCTCTCTCTCTCTCTCTCTCACCACCATCATCCCATCCTTCAATGTCTTTTTCAAAATCACGTCAGCATGGCCACACTTTTATTATCTTTAGATAACGAGTGCTTCCTTCCTTCATTGATATCTAAAATATTTTTTTCGTTTAATCTATTTACACAATTTCCACTTATGTTTCTTATTTTTTATCTTTTATTTTCATTTATTTCTTTACTCATTTGCAATCATATACGTATATATTTTCAAATATATATGTATATATATATATTATTATTATTATTATTATTATTATTATTATTATTATTGAGGTTATTAATTAGGGATTTAAATGATTTAAGAAATCAATTAACCTTTTGTTCCTGATAAGGATTTTTCGAATTTAAATACTACGAATATAAGAAAAAATATGGCCTACTCTACACACACACACACACACACTTACACACAGATATATACATACATATATACACGCACATATATACGTATAATACAAGATTGAAAAGGACACGTGAATGGATATTCGTGTATGTACGTATATAAATATGTATAAAAATACATATAAAAAGAATTTTGCAAATGCAAATCAATATGAAAGATGGATAGAAGGATAAAAAGAAAAATAAATAAATCAAAAAAAAAAAAAAAAAAAAAAAAAAAAAAAAAAAAAAGGAAAAGAAAAAGGAAAAGAAATAAATAAATTAATAAAAAGGATAGTCGCGAATAGTCACTCCTGTGAGTTACTACTAGGTTAGTCCGTAAGTCTCTTCGAGATTCTCAAAAAAAAAAAAAAAAAAAAGAAAAAAAAGAAAAAAAAAAAGAGAGAGAAAAAAAAAAGAAACAAAAATAAAAGGGTTGTATATGTGTATGTGTGTACGTGTGTAACCTTCAACCGGAAGGAAGACGATCGAGAGACGAAGGGAAGGACAAGCAAATGATAAATGCAAGCAGATAGGCGGAAGTAATGAAGGTAAA